>NW_017309995.1:20919-35680 GCF_000935625.1 Nanorana parkeri
GCTATCCCGCCTGCAACTCAAAGCTGAGTTGGGCAATACAATACAACCAAGTGTGTATAACAGTTATAACCTTATACCCATCGAATCCATGTTAGGAAAAACAGAGAGAGTTAACATTAGGCTATCTGCACCCAAAACAGTCTGATTGCGAAGGCAGTCTGCAATCTATGCATCTCAGGTATAGGGCAGTCTTTCCCAAGTGGGGTTTTCTAGAAGACGGGCGCAATGCATTTTCAGCACAGGTAACCTTTAACAATCACTACAATCCACAGAACATCTCGGCATCGGTAATGTACAGTCCCAAAGCATCGGGTATGCATCACCCATCCCGGCCGTGGAGCTGGGCAACATAAGAGAAATTGCGGTAAGGCCACTCCTGCGGAGCAACCACGGTCCAGGCCAGTGGGATAATCTAATCCAGCTCAACTCTCCGGGTCACCAGGGTGTTCCTGTTGCGGGGCGTGGGTCAATGATCCCTGGCGTGTTCTCCGATTCCTCACGGGCCTAGGAGACCTGGTATGCACAATGGGAGTTCCGTCCAAGGAAGTGGCCTCCAGCCAATCGGGGAGAGCCAGGGATTCACATTCCAGGAAAGATCTCAAGGCTGGTACCTGACGTGGGTGAGAGTTAGCCTGAACACCCGGTCACCCCTTCCGATAATCATGGAGAATGGGAAGCCCCACCGATAGGTGATTCCCCTTGATTGTAGTAGGTCAGTGAGCGGTTTCAGGAGACGCCTTCGGTACAGCATCTGAGGGCACACATCTGGCAGAATCTGGACGTCCGCCCCATCAAAGTCCACTGTGCCCTGCCTCCAAGCCCTGCGAAGGATCTCCTCCTTAACGTTGAAAAAATGCACTCGGCAGAGGACATCTCTGGGCCTGTTTGAGTCAGCCCCTCTAGGGTCCTATGTACTCGGTCAAATTCAATCACAGCCGTTGGAGGCTTACCTAGTAGGCCATTGAAAATGGCGGTAACTGCTGCTCTGAGATCTGCCCCTCCAGTGGCCTCCGGGATCCCCCGTAACCGCAGGTTGTTGCGGCGGTAACGATTTTCAGAGTCCTCCAACCGAAGCTGGAATTGAGTCATCAGGGCCCGCTGTTGTAAGAGGGATTCTTCTAGGAGGGAGACCCGGGTGTCCAGTGTGCGATCCGCCTCCTCTAAGGCCTCTATACGGATCACGTGCTGGGTAACCCCCGCTCTGACTTCCGCCAGATCAGAACGCAGGGAGGACGTCAATTGCGAGATCATGTCCTGCATGTCATCTTTAGTCGGCAGCGCTGCCAGGATAGCGCGCAGGTCCGCATTGTCGGCTAGGCCCGAGCCGCCAGCTATCTGAGATTCCACTGGCCATAACTGGGCCGCTAGTTCCAGAATCGGATCAGGTAGGGATAGTGCAGGGGATGCGGGGGGGTCCATCTGGACCAAAGACTCCATCCCAGGAGAGCCCTGGTGCCCGATCGTAGGAGATGGTGCCTGCACTACTCTGGGCCACGTGGAAGGCAGGGCACACTTGGGCTGTGCAGCCGGGCCTCGAGCCCTAGTACCCGCCGCGGGTTGGGGGATAGGAAGGAGTCCAGTCGGGCTTGTACACAGGGCGGGCGGTGCGCGGGGGGTCAGCGATTCCCCCCCCTTTAGACATATGGCGAAGTGGGGTCTGGTAAGATCAACTATAATATTGCTCCTTCACTCGGTGGAGCTCTTCTCACACGCGTCTGCTCGCCACCATATTCAGGCCACGTCCCCATCAGTGTACACCTTTAATAAAGCTTATTGTGAATACCTGTTGATTAAAGGGTTAAATAAAATTGTAAATAAAAAGTCCAGACTTTTAAAAAAAATATTTTATTTGGAAAAAAAAAGAAATGTTTTTGACAAGTCTTTTATTTAAAAAAACAAGCAAACCCAAAAATGCATCCACCGACCTAATCCAGGGTCAATCACGATGTCCAGCGTTGTCCACGACGACAACGAGTTGACAAAAAAACCAACAAAAAATAGAAATAATAATAACAACAAAAAAACGCCGACCGCCATCCCATCCACTCGCGATGAACACCCGCCGCATAATGGCATTTTGACAGATGTCGGCAAAACATAAACAATTGGGCGGTTCTAGCGGTGACAGCTAGCTCTGCCCAACTGTGTAGTTTTACGTCATCTGACAGGTGAGTCATCGGGACTTTGCTCAATCATGGCTTTTACAAAGTACTGAGCCCTGATTGTGGTTAGGTGCAAGCCTCTAGCAAATTAGGGCTTCACAAGGAGCATTGCCTTGTGGGGCGTTCAGCGGTCGAACAGACCGCCAAACACCATTATAGTTAGAGTGTACGGCGAACTAGCGATGTTCGAGTTGAACTCACGCTTGACTCGAACATTCAGCCTAACACTAATCATAACTTCCATCATCATACATTCCCCACATGTAGGTGAGTTATTGAGTGTAAGAAGTTATCATCTGAAGATATATATCTATATATATATATCTACATATATATATATATCTATATATATAGAGATATATACAGTCCTTTGTAGCATATACTGTACTTAGTAGCTTTCCTCATCTCTAAGGCTCTCAGCACACCTCTGTGTGATACTTACACTGCTCTCCCAGCAGTGCGTCCAACAGGTTCCTTTGGGTCACCGACCTTCCTGACCTCTCCCCTCGTGGGTTCCTGACCTCTCCCAGCCTCCCACGGCTGTTCCACGTGCGCCCAGCACGCCCCTGAGTCTGCCTATGTCCGTGTGCTTCCTGCACACACACAACCCCAACACAACTCTTTGAGCACTGGGCTGGCTTCCTAATGAGGCTGCTCTCAGGCCAAGCTTCTAAATGGCCAATGTTAGCCTCCTCCGCACATTTCTCCTTGTAGTTTAACATCAGCGTGTTAACTCCTCCTTGACATGTTTCGTCATGAAGACTTTTTCAAAGTCTTCATGACGAAACATGTCAAGGAGGAGTTAACACACTGATGTCATCAAGCTGATCACTGGGGGAGAAGTTGTTTGCCATTGGAGGAATTATACAGCTCTGCCTAGTAAACCTTGAATGCAAGTTTTTAAAGAATCTATGATTAAACGTTTTTAAGGATTTCACACTGTGGCGTCTACATTTTCTTCCATGGGGCACTGAATGAACTACAAGGAGAAATGTGCTGAGAAGGCTAACATTGGCCATTTAGAAGGTGGATTAACAGGAATTGGAACAACTTGAACCCACCAACAGTTTAAAAAAAAACCCAGCAAACTGAAAGGAGATATTGACTGCAAAGGAGGTTGCCATCAGCTGTCCTGGGAGAGCGGCTCGCTAAGGATTTGAATCTGAGTGCAGTTTGACCATTTAATAGTGGTCAAAGGAGTCTGGTGAGTGTATTGATTACACAGAAACACTAAGGATATCACACTAAGAAATACCTTTTTGGAATGTTGAACATTTGCACTTTATATATTGCTGACATATCCTCTTAAAGAGCCTTTTTTTTTTTGAGACCAATTTGTGTAGTTGCACATGTGATCTGGATCACAACACATTGCACATGCATTTTTGAGATTGTATTGAATTTAACCATAGGGGAGGTCGCATATTATATTGGGGCTAACACTAGGCACTTTATTGTTTTTGTATATTTATGTATAAGTTGTAATTTTTTTTAGCACCTGGCCCGGTCTATACCTCAATGTGCCTACAGTCACTATGGCATACATCAGCCAGAATTATATCTGTTTGCCTGCAGCTAAGCCCAACATGGGCCCTTTTTTGATATGTTACAAAATATCAGGAAAATAGATTTTTTTTTCTTTTGAAATCCAAGTTTATTAATCAAAGATGAAAACTGATACAAACATTGCATGCATAGGCCTGCACCCAGACAGCCGACTGTAATACATTAAGAGTAAAGTATACTTATCATCACAAGTAACAAAACCTCAAACGAGACAATAGTGTACAAGGCACAGTGGCACAGTGAATCTATGCAATCCTAGCTACGAAATTATAATCGTGCCACTGGTCAGGTGGCATAATTCAGCCGCCCCACGCTCGGAAGCCATATTCCTTGAACGACCATCAATAATGCAATAGGGTGGCTATATGATAGTCTACTTATGAGGTAGAAAAGGAAAACAGTTGAAAAAGGTAAAGGCAGGTGTGGAAAAAGAGAAGGGGAAAAGGGAAGCAGAGGGAGGGGGGGTCTCCTGCCTTCCCCAGTGACCCCCCACTGGAATAATGCAACGAGCCAGAATACGTCACACAGGATGCAAAAGCTACACATGTCGTAGGGCAAGTGCGTCCCAATGAGGGAATAGTACTCATGAGCCCCCCACAGGGGTCACTATCCGAAGATAAGCGTCGGTAGCGGTGTAGTGGGACCACGCTCTCCAGGTGTTGCGGAATTTCTCTTCAGTGTTGTGAACAGTAGCTGTTAGATCCTCCATCTGGGGAATCTCATTGACCTTTGACATCCAAAGGCGCAGAGATGGAGCCTGGGTCGATCTCCAGAGGGCCGGGATACACGCTTTGGCAGCGTTTAGCAAGTGTATTGATAGCGACGCCTTGTAATTGTGCCTCGATAAACTGGTCATGTGCAGGAGGAACACCTCTGGGGTCAGAACCAATTGGTTGATAATATCTCTCACCTCAGCCCAAAACCTGCTCAAGGAGGGGCAACTCCAGAAAATGTGCAACATCGTGCCCACTGCAGAACCGCACCTCCAGCACACCGCTGGAATGTTGGGGTTCATTTTGTTCAGCACGTGTGGAACCCTGTACCACTGGGACAAGATTTTGTATCCCTGTTATTGAAATCTGTTGGCTATCGATCATTTAAGAGAGAAATATATAATCTTGTCTCTTTGCTGAGGGGTAAAGGCAGTACTCAAGTCGGCTTCCCACCTCTGCAGAAATTGCGGGGCGAAATCTGGTGGGGGGGCAACTAACAATTTGTAAGTCTGGGACAGTGCATGTCTGACCGGCTCCCCCCTCCCACACATGTCCTCAAAGGGAGTCAGCGACCTATCCAACTGTAGCGAGGCAGGGACTGCCAGCAAAAAGTGCCAGAGTTGGTAGGTAGTCCAGACATCCAGCGGTGTCTCCAGCAAAGATCTCAGTGCCGGTATCCCCAACCAACTTCCTCCAGCCTTAAAGTCCCGTATCCGAAATTTGTTGAGACCTATGAGAGTGCGTAGGCGTCGGTTTTCCATACCCACTGGGAAGTCCGGGTCTCCTATCACTGGGGTGAGCGGGGAAGGGAACGGGGAGATGGAAGAGGAGCGAAACAAAGCCCTCGCAATCATGAGCGTGGCTCCGATCATGGGATGTCGGGCGCATGACGCGGGCATGGGGCCTGAGAGCCACGGAAGGCCTGGCAGTGGGATCGGAGAGACCATACGCACCCACTGTTTGTGAGTGGAGTGGCAACACCAGTCCACAACTCTATTAAGGCGTACTGCTTTGTAATACAGGTTCACGTCGGGGAGCCCGATCCCACCTGCTGATTTAGGCATAGTAAGGAGGCGTCTGGCAATTCTGGAAACCCCATTCGCCCAAACGTAAAGCGAAAACATTCTGCGTAGGCGAGAAAAGAAGGAAGGTTGTAGACGAATGGGCAGCGCTTGCATCAAAAAGAGTATTCTGGGAAGTATGGTCATTTGAAGAGCGTTGCAGCGTCCAAACCATGTCACCGTTAGCGCCTGCTGCGCTCTTAAGTCTTGTTTAATCTGTGATAGGAGGGGGGCCAAGTTGGCTTCGTACAACGATTTCAATTCGGCCGTGATATGGGTGCCTAGATACGGCAGAGAATGAGCCTCCCAATGCGGCCCGAATCGCATCCTGGTCTACCTGAGGTAACGTGATGTTCATCGCCACTGATTTGGACCAGTTGATCGCCAGGTTGGATAGGGAACCGTAACATTTGAACTCCCTCATGAGTTCTGGTAGGGAGACCTGGGGCTGCGTGACAAAGAATAACAGGTCATCTGCATATGCGGAGACCTTGTGTTCCATGGAGTGCGACCGGAAACCTGAGATGCAAAACAGATGACAAACGCACTCATCAATTCGTCACCAGCTTTACAGTAAGGTGCACACGGAATGGGCTTTAAACAGTAAAATAGCAAAAGGTTTTCCTGGCACACTCACAAGCTACATGTAAAAAAACTTGTCTCACACTAAGGTTAAAAACAGAGGTTTGGATACACGTCTTCTGCAGAAAATGTGAAAGCCACGCCAAGGCACCTCTTATAGTGCGGTCCTAACTCTAAACTATCAGAGCCTCCATCTTGGAGCACATGGGGCAGAAGATAAAATTGGGTGCAGGTTTGTCAGGAGGAAGCCCAACCCCCTTAAAGGCACAGAGACGCACAAGGGATCCCGCACATCCCAATGGCAGCTGAGACCCCCATGCATCACTGCACCAAAACAGTCAAGCAAAACAGATGACAAACCCACTCATCAATTCGTCACCAGCTTTACAGTAAGGTGCACACGGAATGGGCTTTAAACAGTAAAATAGCAAAAGGTTTTCCTGGCACACTCTTACTCCTGACAAACCTGCACCCAATTTTATCTTCTGCCCCATGTGCTCCAAGATGGAGGCTCTGATAGATTAGAGTTAGGACCACACTATAAGAGGTGCCTTGGCGCGGCTGTGCGGCTTTCACATTTTCTGCAGAAGACGTGTTTTCAAACCTCTGTTTTTAACCTTAATGTGAGACAAGTTTTTTTTACATGCTAGCTTGTGAGTGTGCCAGGAAAACCTTTTGCTATTTTACGGAAACCTGAGATCCCCCATTCATCCTGAAATGTCCCAAGAAGGGTTCCAGAGCAAGGATGTAAATCAGTGGGGAAAGGGGGCATCCCTGTCACGTGCCGTTCGTGAGTGGGAAGTAGGAGGATCTAGCCCCATTGACTTTGATAGCAGCTGTGAGGTGGGAATAAAGCGCGGATATCCATGAGAACATATGCGGACCGAGGCCGATATGGCGGAGAGTGGACCTCAAAAACAGCCAGTCCACCCTGTCAAACGCCTTCTCGGCGTCAGTCGAAAGGGCCATCAACGGAGAGGATGTGGAGCACGCCTCATGGATGATGTTGATGACCCGCGTGGTACTGTCCCTGGCCTCTCTGGTTGAAACAAATGCCACTTGGTCATCCTGTACTAAAGTTTGAATAAATGGCGAGAGTCTGGTGGCTAGAATCTTCGCAAAGAGTTTTAGGTCCACGTTTAGTAGGGCTATGGGGTGGTAGCTACCACATTGTTCTGGGTCCTTCTCCTCTTTAGGGATCACCGCGGGATGTGCCCTCAGGGAATCTACTGGAAAGGGACGGTGCTGAAGAATGGAGTTGAAGGCCGCCACAAAATGAGGGGACAGCTGTTCTAGGAACTTCCGATAATACGGGATCGTGAAACCGTCCGGGCCCGGCGCCTTGCCGGACTTGGATTGCTTCAGGGCACCTGCTAGCTCCTCAGCCGAAATCGGGCGGTCCAAGCACTCCCTGTCTGAAAGAGACAGCGAAGGGAGACCAGAGCTACTAAGGTACCGGTCTATCTCCGCTACTCGGGCAGGTGCCTCCCGAATGTTGGGGTGCGGTTCAAGGTTGTAGAGTTTACGGTAGAAGTCACAGAACTCCTCTGCCATGTCCTGCGATAAAGTGAGGCGGGAGCCCTGACTGGACATCAAGTCTGATATGAAGGTTTTACCTCTCGGGCCCCTTAAAGCCCCGGCTAAGTACCTACTCGGTTTGTTAGCATATTCATAGAAGTACCTCCGTCCCCACATAGCCTGTCTCTTCACCTGAACAAACAGGAGAGCATTAAGCTCCTCACGGACCCGAACAAGTTCCCGATAGGCCGCCATTGCCAGTGACTTTTTGTGTAGCGTCTCCAGTCTGCGCAGACGACACAGCAAAGTCTTAATTTGGGCGTTCTGCTCCCTCTTCTTTCTCGCTCCATGCTTAATCAGCACACCTCGTAAGACACACTTATGTGCCTCCCACACAGACAGAGGGTCAGCTTGGTCAGTGGCATTCACTCTACGGTAGGTCGCCAAGGAAGTTGTCAGGTCCACGTGTATGTCAGGGTCTTGTAATAGGGACTTATTGAGCCTCCAGGAGGAACACCTCGAGAACTGAATCGGGGCGTGGTCTGAGAGTACCGGGGAGTCTACAGAGGTCGATAGAACTCTATTTAGGTCCCCATGCCGGATGAAAAAATAGTCTATTCTGGAGTAGAAAGGAAAATAGATTTTAAAAATCTATTTTCAAATATATGTCTTTGGAAAATACATTTAAATTGCATTTTTGGAATACATTTACAAGTACATTTAAAAATACATATTAAAATGCATTTTTAAATTGTTTAAAATCTCCAGAAAATATACATTAAAATATATTTTCAAATATATGTCTTTGGAAAATACTTCACTTTTAATTACATTTTTGGAATGCATTTCCAAATATATTATTATACATGTTAAAAAAGAAATATATTTTAAAAATATATTTTCAAATATATGCCTTTGCAAAATATATTTGCATTTACATTTTTGGAATACATGTTAAAATGTATTAGCGTCGAACAATATATTGTAAATATATGTCACATATATAAATTTATTTGCTAAATATATTTGAAATACAGTGGTACCTCGGTTCACGAACGCTTCATCAAAATGTTGCCTCTGTTCGCAAACTCTGCATCAGGTGAAGAACACGACCGCGACCATCTTCCTCGCTCTGACACATGGTCGTGGCTTCCTGCACTCGAGATCGCAGACAGGGCTGTGGACACTTACTGTGAAGCTTTTTTGTGTGCTTTGTAGCACAGTACTGTACATTATTGTATTCAATCCAGCATGGCTCCCAAGAAGGTGCAGAGCAAGCATGGTGGGAAAAAGAAAGCGCAAAGCATTAATGAAGGGGACATGAATGTGCAGAGCGTTAATGAAGGTGACAAGAATGTGCAGAGCGTTAATGAAGGTGACAAGAAAGTGCAGAGCGTTAATGAAGGTGACAAGAATGTGCAGAGCGTTAATGAAGGTGACAAGAATGTGCAGAGCGTTAATAAGGGTGACAAGAATGTGCAGAGCGTTATTGAAGGTGACAAGAATGTGCAGAGCGTTATTGAAGGTGACAAGAATGTGCAGAGCATTATTGAAGGTGACAAAGATGTGCAGAGCAAGAATAGTGGTAAAAAGAAAGTGCAGCGCAATAATGAAGGTAACAAGAAAGTGCAGAGCAAGAATGAAAACAAGAAGGTTTTGCAGAAAATAACCATTGAATTGAAGAAGGAAATTGTAGAAAGCATGATCGTGGTATTCGTGTGACTGATCTGGCCTCGGAGTATAGGACAAGCAGAGGACACAAGTACTGGAAGAGGTGGAAAAACTTTTGTTAGTGTGGTTGGATGAGCTGGCAGGTGATAGTGTTAGTGAAGCTATCATCTGTGAAAAAGCCAGGAAATTGCACAGTGATTTGCTGCAGCAAAACCCCTCCACAAGTTCATCTATTGATGAATTTAAAGCCAGTAGAGTGTGGTTTGAAAAATTCCGCAAGAGAAGTGGCATCCACAGTGTGATAAGACATGGTGAGGCTTCCAGTTCTGAACAGGCCGCTGCAGAAGCCTACAAGAAAGACTTTGCGGAATTCATGAAGGCAGAAGGATACGTCGCTCAACAAGTGTTCAACTGCGATAAACCAGAACAAGAATGTGCAGAGCGTTAATGAAGGTGACAAGAATGTGCAGAGCGTTAATAAGGGTGACAAGAATGTGCAGAGCGTTATTGAAGGTGACAAGAATGTGCAGAGCATTATTGAAGGTGACAAAGATGTGCAGAGCAAGAATAGTGGTAAAAAGAAAGTGCAGCGCAATAATGAAGGTAACAAGAAAGTGCAGAGCAAGAATGAAAACAAGAAGGTTTTGCAGAAAATAACCATTGAATTGAAGAAGGAAATTGTAGAAAGCATGATCGTGGTATTCGTGTGACTGATCTGGCCTCGGAGTATAGGACAAGCAGAGGACACAAGTACTGGAAGAGGTGGAAAAACTTTTGTTAGTGTGGTTGGATGAGCTGGCAGGTGATAGTGTTAGTGAAGCTATCATCTGTGAAAAAGCCAGGAAATTGCACAGTGATTTGCTGCAGCAAAACCCCTCCACAAGTTCATCTATTGATGAATTTAAAGCCAGTAGAGTGTGGTTTGAAAAATTCCGCAAGAGAAGTGGCATCCACAGTGTGATAAGACATGGTGAGGCTTCCAGTTCTGAACAGGCCGCTGCAGAAGCCTACAAGAAAGACTTTGCGGAATTCATGAAGGCAGAAGGATACGTCGCTCAACAAGTGTTCAACTGCGATAAACCAGGGCTCTTTTGGAAGAAGCTGCCGAACAGAACCGATATCACGCAGGAGGAAAATCCCCGACACTGCCGGGGATCAAGCCCATGAAGGACAGATTTACCCTTTTGCTGTGTGCGAACGCAAGTGCCGATCTGAAGATTAAGCCACTACTGGTGTACCATTCACAGACCCCTCGTGCATTCAAGGAACAGAACAAGGCCAGACTGCCTGTCATGTGGAGGGCCAATGCGAAAGCTTGGGTCACAAGGCAATTGTTCAGGGAATGGCTGCACGAGGTGTTCGCACCCACCGTTAAAAAATATCTTACTGACAACCAACTGCCTAAGAGGTGCCTTATTCTGATGGACAATGCCCAGGCACACCCTCCAGCCTTGGTGGATGATATGGACGCTGAGTATGACTTCATAAAGGTCAAGTTCCTCCCCCCCAACACACACCTCTTCTGCAGCCCATGGACCAGCAAGTGATCTACAACTTCAAGAAGCTGTACACAAAGGCGCTCTTCACCAGGCGTTTTAATGTCACTGAAGAGACGTCTTTGACTCTGAAAGAGTTCTGGAAGAAACATTTCAATGTCCTCCACTGCATCAACCTCATTGACAAAGCTTGGGGAGATGTCACGTACCGGACCTAACATCCATAATGGTAAAATGGAATGAGTGCCAGGATTTCTTTGAGAAGCACCACCCCAACATAACTTTGACAAACAGAGTCTTGAGTCTGATGAACGACAACCTGGTCTCTCATTTCCGGAGGGTTCTGCTGCGCAGGAAAAAACAAGTGAAATTAGACAGATTTTTCGCCAAAATTGACCCTGCAGCTTAGAGACAAAGAAGAGAGGAAACCCCTGAAGGAGATCTCCCCGATGTCCTTATGGAGGGGGGCTCTCCCTCCAAACAATAACCTCCTCCCCACCCACCTTTCCGTCCTCCATGCCAGAAGTCGGCCAAAGAAAGGTTAGTGTTCACTCTCTTTATACTGTACTGTGCTGTTTCATATTTTTGTGGTTAAAATTTTTTTTTTCTTCAATATGGTTCAGAACGGATTAATCTCATTTACATTGAACCCTATGGGAAAATGTGATTCGGTTCGTGGCTATTTCGGTTCGCGACCAGAATGGTGGAACCAATTAAGTTTGTGAACTGAGGTACCATTTGTAGGAGTCAGAGCGGATTAACCTGATTTACATTGAACCCTATGGGAAAATGTGATTCCGTTCACGGCCATTTCGGTTCGTGACCAGAATCGTGGAACCAATTAAGTTTGTGAACTGAGGTACCACTGTATATTTCTCTTCCATGTGGGCTACATAATTCACATTCACAGTGTTATGCTCCTGACTACATTTATTACACAGGATTTTTGCCACCTAAAAAACCTTCAACCCATCAGTAGCCACAACAAGGTTTCGCAGATCGGTCAATGTCACATGATGTGTTCCAAATATTTATTTTCAAATTATTCTCTGCCAAAGCTGTTGTGTTGCTGTACTTTGAATAGATTGTAGGGACAAAGTTTGGCCATACACATGTAGATTGTTCATGTCTGCAGGCTGAACAAAGGAAGTCACCTTAATCCCCATCTATAATCTTTAGCTCTGATGGCTATTGTATTCAGACAGCCACAGCACCCTATGTCTAAATACATGAACATTTAATAGGATGCAGTCACTGTTCGGGTGACAGTTTTTTACCTGGCACCGTCGATTTTGAAATCCGACTTCTGTCGAGCTGGAGGGTGTCGAATTTGATGTTGACGCGTTTCTGGGGCACGCCCCCTTCATCCGAACCAATTGTTTGGTTGAAGGGGGCGTGCCCCAGAAACGCGTTAACCATTTATCAATACAGTGATCGAGGTTACTGGTGTTTTACATCGCTCCAGATTCTCCCTGCCAGGGGTTCCGTCATCTCACCCTATTCTACTGGTTTGTATTCTACCGAACTGTTGTAAGTACAGCGTACACCTAAACCTTTCCGGAAGAAATAATTTCTCTCCCGGGCGGCCGGGAGCCACTATCTAATAGCGGGAGACTCCCGGAGCGTCTGGGAGAGTTGGGATGTCTGCACTAGGTAATATCATATCATCCTTGACGGCGTTACGAAGACAGAGGTCCCCCAATATGACAGTCCTCACAAGAATTTTAGACTAGTTTTTGTCGCAAGAAATTCCTGTCATGGCGGTACTCCCGCCCCATAATGTGTTAGCCAGTGTTCTATCGAAAGTTCCAACTCTTCGAGATCTCCACGACCTGACTTCCAGTTTAGTTAGAAGAGGCCGAGAAGGCTCTACTGCACGTGTGCCACCCGTACACATACTACACAGCAATAAAGTCTTAAAATGAACTAGGGTCAGACTAATCCAGCACGTTATTGATGTGAGTTGCCCCACTCAATATGGGGTTGCGACTAGTTCCCATCCTGCAGATTCACCTAGTCAATTCTGAGGATGGGAACTAGCTTGCTCAGTGTGAACAGGCTAGTTCCCATCCCACAGAATAACCTTTTGCCCCCTAGTGGTCAGGTCATGTATAAGGATGGAAACTAGCCAGCTCACTGTGAGTGAGCTAGTTCCCATCCTGCTAAATTACCTTTCTTCATTATTACCATACAGGTTATTTTGAGGGATGGGAACTAGACAGCTCACTATGAGGAAGCTAGTTCCCATCCTGCTAAATAACCTTTCTTCATTATTACCATACAGGTTATTTAGAGGGATGGGAACTAGATAGGTCACTATGAGGAAGCTAGTTCCCAACCTGCTAAATAACCTTTCTTCATTATTACCATACAGGTTATTTAGAGGGATGGGAACTAGACAGGTCACTATGAAGGAGCTAGTTCCCAGCCTGCTAAATGAACTTTCTTCATTATTACCATGAGGAAGCTAGTTCCCATCCTGCTAAATAACCTTTCTTCATTATTACCATACAGGTCATATAGAGGGATTGGAACTAGACAGTTCACTATGAAGGAGCTAGTTCCCATCCTGCTAAATGTCCTTTTGCAAGCGGCCGGAAAAAAATAAAAATACGAATAGGATATATTTTTTATTTTGCGGACGGTTGATATGCTTAAAAAGTGGTCGGTTGCTTCTTGCACACTAACTAGTTTGTTAGGCATGAAATGTATTTAGTTAACAAAATTTGTTTACATTTTACTGACGGGTAGATTCCATGTTTGGCAGCAGAATGTAAATCAATGGTGAGAATTGACTAGTTAAAATCTCAAAAGCCTATAGCAGGCTGGCTTTTAAAACTCCGCCCACCAAGCAGAGGATCGTACCGGAAAGAGAACTTTCTCAGGACCGCTCCTCTGTTCAGTGGGCAGGGCTTCATTAGCCATCTGGCTATTGTAATTTGAAATAGCCAATAACAGTCTGGCTATTGCTCGCGGCTGCTTGCATAGGCCGGTCAATTCAACTGATTTGTAGCACAAGTGATTATAAAACACTAGGATATGATAACAATTTCCCCAACCAACTTATATCTTATGATGCTTCCACTACGGTTTTTAATTTATTTTGAAACAGACATTAATATACCAAATTTATTAACATAATTGTATAATGGTACCTTAAGCCCAGCAAAAGCTTGTCACACCTCACTAATTCACACTCAAATCTTAAAATCTCATGGGTCCCCTTTGCAATGATTAAATAATGAAGGGGTGTAAAACTCGATTCAATGGGGGAGGGGGGCACTGGACCATTTTTTGTCTCACCAGTGTGTGTCTGCGTGAGTTTATGATGTCAGTGTGCGATTGTGACCATTTCTTTGTATGCAATATCAGTAGATTTTTGATTTTAGTGCTGGTTTGCGTTTTGTGTATTCTCAGGATTTCTGTGAGTGAGGTGGGTACGTATGTTGGTGGGTGTGTATTAAGCCCCATTCACACCTGTAAGTTTAGGTACGATTAAGGATATCTGTGTGTTTTCCTGCACCAAGAATCCTTCAACCAGTATTTACATTCAGCAGCTGTCCCATTCAAGATAATGATCAGGTGACAGCCGCTGCATGTAAACGCCGGCACACCACATGAAATTGTAAGTGATACGATTACATGTGGTTAGGAATCAATCATTCTCCCTGGATACATATAACACGCATCCAGGCAGAGTAATTCATTCCTAACCACATGTAATCGTATCACCTACAATTACGTGTGGTGGCGTTTACATGCAGAGGCTGTCACCTGATCATTATCTTGAGCGGGACAGCTGCTGAATGTAAATACTGGTTGAAGGATTCTTGGTGCAGCAAAACACAAATTCCTGACACAGATCTCCCTAATCATACCTAAAGTTACAGGTGTGAATGGGGCCTAATACACACAGAAATACACGAAGAAGGAGGCAATGGAATCCAGAAGAGGAGCCGCAGCAGAGCTGTCATCCTGTCAGTTTCAGGATG
>NW_017309996.1:0-312 GCF_000935625.1 Nanorana parkeri
TGTCATGTCCTGCATTGCCGGGGGGACACAGGAAGTCAGGGGAAATCTCTCCAGCAGGGGACAGAATGGTCTCCTCCTGGAGGGGGAAGGGTTAGCGGTCGGACAATCTGCGCTCCGTCTATATTTAGCCCTTCTAACCCTTGTTTAGCGCAGTGAGTGGGGGCGGGGCCGGAATGAGGGGTAATTGGCGGTTTGCGATGGTTACGCAGGCAGCCAGCTGGCGGAGGGCGCGGGCCGGCCAATTAGCCGTCATTTGTGGTGATGGCGGACGGGCGATCGGCAATCAATACTGGAACACATTTAAAGGAGGAG
>NW_017309996.1:1180-1717 GCF_000935625.1 Nanorana parkeri
GTCTGGAGGGATCTCCCATTAGATTCCATCAGAGACCCAACACAAGTGACGTAGCGCAGGGCGGGAAGCTTCCTTCAGTTGCTTCTCACAAGGGCCGCAGACGTTTCCCCGGAGATGATAATTCACCATTTATAAGGTATCTGGTCAGCGCAGATATTGGCCCCGTGGGCTCCTGCGTTGGGCTCCTGTAGGGGACCCGTCCTCACCGTCCATGTCCTGAAATTGAAGTAATTGGTTTATAGGTGACTGATACTATTACGGTGATCGGGGCCCCGGGGCCAATCTCCTGCCAGTCTCTCCTAAGTGGAGGTGACACGGCTCTGCTGCTCCTCTGGCTGCCGGCCACCGTTGCCCTTTAACGATCGTCAGTCCGCGGTGACACGAGCCATTCTCGTAGCGTCCTCGTCCTGTCCTGCGGCTCTTCACACTGACCCCGTGACCCCCGGGGGCCCGCTCACGTCATGTGACCACTGACCTGTCTGCTCAGGGATCTCCGAGCGGCTCGCCGGGGAACTCCGCAGAACACATGGGAATATG
>NW_017309996.1:1876-4475 GCF_000935625.1 Nanorana parkeri
CGAAAACGAATGCAGCCCCGGGGCAGCGTCTCCTTCAGATCCGGGTCCTGGTAATGGGTGTACTGGCCCTTTAAAACTATCAACCTGCCCCAGATATTTCGGCCGGGTACATGAGGGAGGCAGATTATTGGGGTACATCATCACCTGACCTCGCTGGCCTGCTCCCTCTGCGCATGTCACCTGACCTCGCTGGCCTGCTGCCTCTGCGCATGTCACCTGACCTCGCTGGCCTGCTGCCTCTGCGCATGTCACCTGACCTCGCTGGCCTGCTGCCTCTGCGCATGTCACCTGACCTCGCTGGCCTGCTGCCTCTGCGCATGTCACCTGACCTCGCTGGCCTGCTGCCTCTGCGCATGTCACCTGACCTCGCTGGCCTGCTGCCTCTGCGCATGTCACCTGACCTCGCTGGCCTGCTGCCTCTGCGCATGTCACCTGACCTCGCTGGCCTGCTGCCTCTGCGCATGTCACCTGACCTCGCTGGCCTGCTGCCTCTGCGCATGTCACCTGACCTCGCTGGCCTGCTGCCTCTGCGCATGTCACCTGACCTCGCTGGCCTGCTGCCTCTGCGCATGTCACCTGACCTCGCTGGCCTGCTGCCTCTGCGCATGTCACCTGACCTCGCTGGCCTGCTGCCTCTGCGCATGTCACCTGACCTCGCTGGCCTGCTGCCTCTGCGCATGTCACCTGACCTCGCTGGCCTGCTGCCTCTGCGCATGTCACCTGACCTCGCTGGCCTGCTGCCTCTGCGCATGTCACCTGACCTCGCTGGCCTGCTGCCTCTGCGCATGTCACCTGACCTCGCTGGCCTGCTGCCTCTGCGCATGTCACCTGACCTCGCTGGCCTGCTGCCTCTGCGCATGTCACCTGACCTCGCTGGCCTGCTGCCTCTGCGCATGTCACCTGACCTCGCTGGCCTGCTGCCTCTGCGCATGTCACCTGACCTCGCTGGCCTGCTGCCTCTGCGCATGTCACCTGACCTCGCTGGCCTGCTGCCTCTGCGCATGTCACCTGACCTCGCTGGCCTGCTGCCTCTGCGCATGTCACCTGACCTCGCTGGCCTGCTGCCTCTGCGCATGTCACCTGACCTCGCTGGCCTGCTGCCTCTGCGCATGTCACCTGACCTCGCTGGCCTGCTGCCTCTGCGCATGTCACCTGACCTCGCTGGCCTGCTGCCTCTGCGCATGTCACCTGACCTCGCTGGCCTGCTGCCTCTGCGCATGTCACCTGACCTCGCTGGCCTGCTGCCTCTGCGCATGTCACCTGACCTCGCTGGCCTGCTGCCTCTGCGCATGTCACCTGACCTCGCTGGCCTGCTGCCTCTGCGCATGTCACCTGACCTCGCTGGCCTGCTGCCTCTGCGCATGTCACCTGACCTCGCTGGCCTGCTGCCTCTGCGCATGTCACCTGACCTCGCTGGCCTGCTGCCTCTGCGCATGTCACCTGACCTCGCTGGCCTGCTGCCTCTGCGCATGTCACCTGACCTCGCTGGCCTGCTGCCTCTGCGCATGTCACCTGACCTCGCTGGCCTGCTGCCTCTGCGCATGTCACCTGACCTCGCTGGCCTGCTGCCTCTGCGCATGTCACCTGACCTCGCTGGCCTGCTGCCTCTGCGCATGTCACCTGACCTCGCTGGCCTGCTGCCTCTGCGCATGTCACCTGACCTCGCTGGCCTGCTGCCTCTGCGCATGTCACCTGACCTCGCTGGCCTGCTGCCTCTGCGCATGTCACCTGACCTCGCTGGCCTGCTGCCTCTGCGCATGTCACCTGACCTCGCTGGCCTGCTGCCTCTGCGCATGTCACCTGACCTCGCTGGCCTGCTGCCTCTGCGCATGTCACCTGACCTCGCTGGCCTGCTGCCTCTGCGCATGTCACCTGACCTCGCTGGCCTGCTGCCTCTGCGCATGTCACCTGACCTCGCTGGCCTGCTGCCTCTGCGCATGTCACCTGACCTCGCTGGCCTGCTGCCTCTGCGCATGTCACCTGACCTCGCTGGCCTGCTGCCTCTGCGCATGTCACCTGACCTCGCTGGCCTGCTGCCTCTGCGCATGTCACCTGACCTCGCTGGCCTGCTGCCTCTGCGCATGTCACCTGACCTCGCTGGCCTGCTGCCTCTGCGCATGTCACCTGACCTCGCTGGCCTGCTGCCTCTGCGCATGTCACCTGACCTCGCTGGCCTGCTGCCTCTGCGCATGTCACCTGACCTCGCTGGCCTGCTGCCTCTGCGCATGTCACCTGACCTCGCTGGCCTGCTGCCTCTGCGCATGTCACCTGACCTCGCTGGCCTGCTGCCTCTGCGCATGTCACCTGACCTCGCTGGCCTGCTGCCTCTGCGCATGTCACCTGACCTCGCTGGCCTGCTGCCTCTGCGCATGTCACCTGACCTCGCTGGCCTGCTCCCTCTGCGCATGTCACCTGACCTTCCTGGCCTGCTGCCTCTGCACATGTCACCTGACCTCGCTGGCCTGCTCCCTCGGCGCATGTCACCTGACCTCGCTGGCCTGCTCCCTCGGCGCATGTCACCTGACCTCGCTGGCCTGCTCCCTCGGCGCATGTCACCTGACCTCGCTGGCCTGCTCCCTCGGCGCATGTCACCTGACCT
>NW_017309996.1:6266-7316 GCF_000935625.1 Nanorana parkeri
CATGTCACCTGACCTCGCTGGCCTGCTGCCTCTGCGCATGTCACCTGACCTCGCTGGCCTGCTGCCTCTGCGCATGTCACCTGACCTCGCTGGCCTGCTGCCTCTGCGCATGTCACCTGACCTCGCTGGCCTGCTGCCTCTGCGCATGTCACCTGACTTTACTGGCCTGCTGCCTCTGCGCATGTCACCTGACCTCGCTGGCCTGCTGCCTCTGCGCATGTCACCTGTCCTCGCTGGCCTGCTGCCTCTGCATGTCACCTGACCTCGCTGGCCTGCTGCTTTGTACATGTCACCTGACCTTACTGGCCTGCTGCTTTGTACATGTGGGACGTGTTGCGTGTGTCTGTGTCCGGTGGGCGCGGAGTGATTGCAGACACAATGTAGCGGAGATCGATGCGGCTCGCGGTGGAAGTGGCCGGTGCGCTCATTAGCTGCGTCCTCGAGAAGCCGCCGGCGGCACTGTGTAAATTGCTGTGTCTGGGATGGGGGCACGTAGAGCGGAGGGGGAGGGGAGGGATTATTGGACAATGCCGGCTGCTTCCTCTCACCTGCCGCCTGTAATTGGCTTTTATTTAAAATGTTTTCATAATTGCCGAACATTTTATTTTCTGCCGCGTGACGCCGAGACGCGTCCCTTCCTGGAAACCATTCCGTGTGCGGGGGAGGGGGGGCTTCATACAGGACCTCTTCCCTACAATTACACCCTATCCGGGCCCTCCGCCCTCATTTCTCAGGAGCCCATCATCCCTTATATGTGCCCGGGGTGGGGGGGTCCCTGCCCCCAGAATCTGGCACCCAGGGGGGTCCCTGCCCCCAGAATCTGGCACCCAGGGGGGTCCCTGCCCCCAGAATCTGGCACCCAGGGGGGTCCCTGCCCCCAGAATCTGGCACCCAGGGGGGTCCCTGCCCCAGAATCTGGCGCCCGGGAAGAGGAAATGCCTGGGGTGGGGGGTTCCTGCCCCCAGAATCTGGCACCCGGGGTGGGGGGTCCCTGCGCCCAGGAAGAGGAAATGCCCGGGGTGGGGGGTCCCTGCCCCCAGAATCTGGCAC
>NW_017309996.1:8766-14841 GCF_000935625.1 Nanorana parkeri
CAGGGGGGCCCCGCCCCCCAGAATCGGGCACCCAGGGGGGTCCCTGCCCCCAGAATCTGGCACCCAGGGGGGTCCCTGCCCCAGAATCTGGCGCCCGGGAAGAGGAAATGCCTGGGGTGGGGGGTTCCTGCCCCCAGAATCTGGCACCCGGGGTGGGGGGTCCCTGCGCCCAGGAAGAGGAAATGCCCGGAGTGGGGGGTCCCTGCCCCCAGAATCTGGCACTCGGGGTGGGGGTCCTTGCCATGATGTCCAGGTAAAGCCCATCTCCTTTCCCAGCTGGAAGACGTCCAGCATCATCTGCCTCTCCGTGCCCCATCCCTATAGAGAACAGGCCCCCCCCCACGCATGTGTTGCCGATCAATGAGGTGCCATCGTCTCATCACCGGGAACATCTCCCTCGCCCTCAATGTAGGCGTGTCCTCGGGATGTAGATCGGCCTCTAGTGATTGGTCGGGTCTCTATTGTCACGTTTCTTTCTCCGGGATCTCTCTCTGCTGATTGGTTGTCGTGTTCCGTATTTCCAGAATGTTCCGTCTTGTGTTCCAGGTGGAGCTAATTAAAGGGACATCTCAGAACATCGGGCTGATCCTGGTGCAGGCCAGAGACGGAGACACGGGACACATCTGCGTGGAGTCAGTCATGCCAAATTCCCCCGCGGCCGGCACCGACCTGAAGAAGGGCGATCGTCTGATTGCCATCGGAGGTAAGGGAAAGATGTTGTCGGTTGTCCTCCACCCCTCTGCGGCCCCCCCCGGGATTGCCCCATTCTAGTCAGACACCCCCATTATGTACGGTGGCTTTGTATATGAATATTCTGTCTTTTTACATCCCGCCAGCAGGGGGAGCTCTCCGCCGTCTTCACAAAATCCTGTTTCCTGTCTCCCCCTGCAGAATAGTGACCACTCCCCCCTGCAGAATAGTGACCCCTCCCCCTGCAGAATAGTGACCCCTCCCCCTGCAGAATAGTGACCCCTCCCCCTGCAGAATAGTGACCCCTCCCCCTGCAGAATAGTGACCCCTCCCCCTGCAGAATAGTGACCCCTCCCCCTGCAGAATAGTGACCCCTCCCCCTGCAGAATAGTGACCCCTCCCCCTGCAGAATAGTGACCCCTCCCCCTGCAGAATAGTGACCCCTCCCCCTGCAGAATAGTGACCCCTCCCCCTGCAGAATAGTGACCCCTCCCCCTGCAGAATAGTGACCCCTCCCCCTGCAGAATAGTGACCCCTCCCCCTGCAGAATAGTGACCCCTCCCCCTGCAGAATAGTGACCCCTCCCCCTGCAGAATAGTGACCCCTCCCCCTGCAGAATAGTGACCCCTCCCCCTGCAGAATAGTGACCCCTCCCCCTGCAGAATAGTGACCCCTCCCCCTGCAGAATAGTGACCCCTCCCCCTGCAGAATAGTGACCCCTCCCCCTGCAGAATAGTGACCCCTCCCCCTGCAGAATAGTGACCCCTCCCCCTGCAGAATAGTGACCCCTCCCCCTGCAGAATAGTGACCCCTCCCCCTGCAGAATAGTGACCCCTCCCCCTGCAGAATAGTGACCCCTCCCCCTGCAGAATAGTGACCCCTCCCCCTGCAGAATAGTGACCCCTCCCCCTGCAGAATAGTGACCCCTCCCCCTGCAGAATAGTGACCCCTCCCCCTGCAGAATAGTGACCCCTCCCCCTGCAGAATAGTGACCCCTCCCCCTGCAGAATAGTGACCCCTCCCCCTGCAGAATAGTGACCCCTCCCCCTGCAGAATAGTGACCCCTCCCCCTGCAGAATAGTGACCCCTCCCCCTGCAGAATAGTGACCCCTCCCCCTGCAGAATAGTGACCCCTCCCCCTGCAGAATAGTGACCCCTCCCCCTGCAGAATAGTGACCCCTCCCCCTGCAGAATAGTGACCCCTCCCCCTGCAGAATAGTGACCCCTCCCCCTGCAGAATAGTGACCCCTCCCCCTGCAGAATAGTGACCCCTCCCCCTGCAGAATAGTGACCCCTCCCCCTGCAGAATAGTGACCCCTCCCCCTGCAGAATAGTGACCCCTCCCCCTGCAGAATAGTGACCCCTCCCCCTGCAGAATAGTGACCCCTCCCCCTGCAGAATAGTGACCCCTCCCCCTGCAGAATAGTGACCCCTCCCCCTGCAGAATAGTGACCCCTCCCCCTGCAGAATAGTGACCCCTCCCCCTGCAGAATAGTGACCCCTCCCCCTGCAGAATAGTGACCCCTCCCCCTGCAGAATAGTGACCCCTCCCCCTGCAGAATAGTGACCCCTCCCCCTGCAGAATAGTGACCCCTCCCCCTGCAGAATAGTGACCCCTCCCCCTGCAGAATAGTGACCCCTCCCCCTGCAGAATAGTGACCACTCCCCCCTGCGAAGTTTGAGTGTGACCCGAGTGACATTGCTGCCGGCTCCTCGTGGGCAGTGACATAGTCGGCAGGCTCGGGGTTGTGTTTGCTGCCTGGAATTGTCTCCCCAATAATCTGCCTGGTCTTGTCTCGCAGGGATGAAGGTGACCTCCTCGGTGCATGCCTTCAAGCTCATCAAGCAAGCCGGGGACAGAGTGCTGCTCTACTACCAGAGGCCGGCGGGTCAGAACCAAGGTGGAGGCGGCCTCCAGGAGCACATGGGAACGTTGGAGGACGCAGCTTTCCCGCAGACCTTTGAGGACGACCCAGCGGGTCTCTTGATGGATCCTGAAAACAAAGAATTGGATTCTGAGTTTGAGGACTTGGCGAGCGAGGTCCGACCTCCCGGGGAGACCAAAGATGACACCTTCCTGCCAGTGACTCGGAGCCCAAAGCGGCTGGTGGGAAACCTTTCCACAAAGTCTCTGGGGTCCATCTCCCCCGTTCTGAGCCGCAAACCCAATTCGGCGAGTAACCAAACGGCGGCAACAAAGACTCCGGCAAAACCGGGGAAAACGGGCCCGCCGGAGAACCAAGAACCCGCCCAACTCAACAGAACCTCTTCCGCATCGGGTGTCAAGCCTCCGGTGCCCCCCAGACCACAAGTAAAGCTGACCTTGACCACCTGCGACACTCTGAATCCTGTGGAGCTCGGCGAGCCCCCCCCTGATAAAGCGGACAAAGCTCCTCCCACCTCGCTGAATGGCGACAAGCCAACCGAAAAATCTGGCAAGCTTCCAGAGGTCGGTGAGGAGCACGCCATTCAGAAACCCAACTCCTCGAAGCCAGAGCCAGCCAAGGACCGGACCTCGGAAGGTTCCACCGGTACCAGGGAGAGCTTAGAAGACCAGTATGTGTGGGAATCTCCGGAGACCTTGTACCGGGGTCGGCAAGGCCGGTGGACAAGGGCCTCTTCCATTTTTGATATCGAGAACCACCACAGATATCTGAACGTGGCCCTTTGGTGCCGAGACACTTTTAAGAGCGGCAGCCTGTGTTGCGTCGGGCACGTCAGCATCAAACTAGAAGACATTTCTCTCGAATGCCTTTCCACCTCCTCTCTGGAGTACCACATGCGGTTCCGGCTCAACGCCCCGGAACCCAAAGCCAACGTCAGCAGAACCGCGTTGAGGAGCTTGACCACGCACAAGGGCTTCAATGAGAAGCTCTGCTACGGGGACGTCACGTTGAACTTCAAGTACCTGACGGAAGGCGAGTCTGAGAACTCCAGCCTTCTTCTAGAGAAGGACGCCATTTACACCGAAGACGCGACCACGCTCCCAAAAGACGACTTCCCCCCCACCGCCGCCGCCATGACTTTTTCTGAATCCAAACATAATTTCCAAGACACTCAGTTCCAGAACTCCACCTTGTGTGATCACTGTAAGAGGAAGGTGTGGACCAAAGCGGCGTCGCAGTGCATGACCTGCGGCTACGTCTGCCATAAGAAATGCCAGGAGAAGTGCCTGGCCGAGAACCCGTTCTGCGTGTCTCTGGAGAGGAGACCCGACCTGGAGTCCAAGTCTGTAGGAAACCGAACTGCCGGCATCACCAGACACATCATCAACACCACCACCCGCGTCTGGAACCTGAGACCGGCACCCCGGACGCGGCAGCCGGAACCAGGCTCCGACCCGGTAGAGCCTTCCCCGAAGCAGACCCCAAACACTTCGGACAACGAGAGCAGCGACACCGAGACCGGCGGCGCCAACAGCCCCTCCAAGCGCTCCAGCGGCGGCTCCTCCAAATTAGTCCGCCGAGAGGGGGGATTGGACGACAGCGTCTTCATCGCCGTCAAGGAGATAGGCCGCGATCTCTACCGAGGTTTGCCGACCGACGAGAGGATACAGAAGTTGGAGTTCATGTTGGATAAGCTTCAGAACGAGATCGACCTGGAACTGGAACACAACAATTCTCTGGTGAAGGAAGAGCGAGAGTCCGCGGAGGCCAGGAGGAAAGCCCTCTTGTCGGCGGCGCTGTCCAAGTCCGGGGAGAGGCTGCAGGCCCTCACGCTGCTCATGATCCATTACCGGGCCGGCATTGAGGACATCGAGTCTCTGGAGAACTCGTCTTTGGCTCAGCCCAGGAAAACGGCCAAGTATGAAGAAGAATCGGCGGCGGTGTCCGAAGCCGCCGGCAACGAGGAGGACGATGACGATGATGCGCCGCTGGAGATGAAGGCAAATCCGAGTGACCCCGCCGAGGATAACCCGCCGGAGGCCCCGGAGGCGGAGTAGATCAGAACTTGGCCCGTAACCTTCTCACCGCTCATGCACTGTAAAACCCTAGAGGAAGAATGAGTCTGCACCGTGACCTGCGTCTTGTACCCCATATTGAAGCCGGGCTTTGCGGCCTCCAGCGCCTCGGTGACGGTTCGGCCTCCAGCGCCTCGGTGACGGTTCGGCCTCCAGCGCCTCGGTGACGGTTCGGCCTCCAGCGCCTCGGTGACGAGCTCTGGGGGTCCATTATAGCGGCACCGTCATTGGCTGCGTGTGTGCCGAGAGTCCTGCAAACCTGTCCAGCGAGGCCGTAAAGAGAGCGCGGTGTCTGCACGAGAGACGTCCATGTCATGTGACCGCAGGCAAATGGCTTCTGATTGGTCGCTCGGCATAAGACAATGCTTGTGATGTCACCGTGTCTCCCCGGGCCGCGCTCTCACCTACATTGGAGTGCTTTGGTCACGCGGAGGTGGGAGGGGGAGCAAGTTACCCCAAAACACTGGTGTGGAACGACCAATCACTCCATCGTAGACAATGAATTATCGCCCCCAGCCTGTCCTTAAAGGGCCACATGGGGAGGAGCTAACCCGAGGGACATCTAGAAAGCCCAACTCCAGACAAAACTGCAGTGTCAGCGTTTTATTCCTAGCGGTGTCCCCCTTGCAGGAGACTTGATGGGGGGCACAGGGAGCAATAAAAGCGCATTTCTCCTAGAGCAGGATGTCCCAACTCCGCCCCCTCCAGCTGTGGGGTGAAACTACAAATCCCATGAGGCATTGCAAGATTCTCACAGCCACAGACATCCCCGGAGAGAGATGCGTCATGGGGTTTGTAGTTTCACCCACAGCTGGAGGGGGGGCGGAGTTTGGACATCCCTGTCATAGAGTGAAGAAGGGTTTGCGTGGCGTCTCCGTGAGTGAGAGAGATTCCTCCATACTTCCTGTCTTGGTGACACCTTTTGTCTTAGAGAACAGAAATCTCTTGTATGGGGACACAGAAGCTCTATCCCCTCCTCACTCCACCCAAAGCAACAACAACAAACAAAGTCTGGCCTGGAGTTGAGCTTCAAGTCTTCTTAGGGACCAGCCGGAGACCCCTGACCATGGCAGTGATTGGTTTAGTATTTGTGCGTTGCGGGTGTCCCCGGTTTATTATTCCCGCCGTGTAAGTGTCCCGTGTCAGATCTTCTTCCTGGTGACCGGCGACTCCCCAATCCTAAAGTGGAGTGAATGGGACGGGTAACGGAAGAGGGCGCAGGAAGCAGAAGTGCGTCTGTTGTCTCTGTTAATGGGGAACCTCAGGGGAGGGGGAACCTCAGGGGAGGGGCATGACGGTGATCCCGCCTCCAGGTTGGTTCTTATGCTACAAGCCGTGTTCCTTCAAGAGCATCCCACAGTGAACACACATTGCACCCCTCAGGCCTGACGTGTCTGTTCTCCTAGACCAGGGATGTCCAAACT
>NW_017309996.1:15961-16229 GCF_000935625.1 Nanorana parkeri
AGGCCAGAGGCAGAAGCATGATGGGATTTGTAGTTTCAGCAGAGCTGGAGAGCCAACGTTGCTTACCCCTGTCCCAGAGCCATGCGGGCCGGGATCCCCCTCCATCACCTCTCTACGACGGCTTTGTACCTCTGAATTAGAGATTAGGACTCCTCCGGGATCTCTTTGTGAAGGCCGGATTGGGCTTCATGGCACACGAGACGTCTCCGCAGGTCCTTGGCTTGCGTTTCCCGTCTCTTGGCGCTGCACGGCTTTATAAGTGGCGCGC
>NW_017309996.1:17508-21139 GCF_000935625.1 Nanorana parkeri
CATGAAGACGGCGCTCAGCGTGTCAGAGGTGCTCGTGGCGGCCCGGGTCATCGGCTAATTTGAATATTATGGCCCCTCCCACCCCCGGAATATGAGGCTTGTTGGACATTTCGGCTTTACAAGCCGAGGAAGAAGTCTATTGTTTAGAGCGGAGTTCTGCACCCGGGGCGGTGCAGTCACATGACCCGACCAGTCAGGAAATCCTCTCCGATAACGATCACATTCCGCTCGCACCAACGGAGAGAGTCTGGGGTGACCAACTAAAGGGAACCTGTAGAATGACAGTGCCGTGTCTCTCGGCAAAGTCCAAGCTCTTCATGTGTGTCCCAGAGAGGTGAGAACTTCTACTGGAGCTCCACCCAAAACCCCTCACCGGTTGGTGTAACTTTAATCTTAAGAGTTGGTTCCCCTTTGTGGCTATACCATCCTCCACTCTTCTAGAGGGCTTTCCACAAGATTTTGGAGGGTGTCTGAGGGAATTTGTCCCATTTGTGAGGTCAGGTCCTGATGTTCGATGAGAAGACCCGGGCTCACAGTCAGTGATCAGTAGGGATGAGGTCGGGGCTCTGTGCAGGACACTCGAGTTCCTCCACCACACCGTGTCTGTATGGGATTCCACCAATCGCCAACTCTCATCAGCTTCTCTCATTTGACTTCTCACCATTCCCCTCTCCCAATACATGAGTTGCCCCACTTTGTAGCCAGAACATCCTCCACTCTTCTGGGAAGGCATCTCAAAGGTGATCAGTAGGGATGAGGTCAGGGCTCTGTGAGGGACACGAGTTCCTCCACCACACTGGTCACACCATGTCTGTATGGAGCCCCCCCTCTCCCCCCCCATGTCTGTATGGAGCTGGCTTTGTACACGGGGGACAGTCATGGGGGGGACAGAAAAGGTCTTCACCAAACTGACCACAAGGCTGGAGGAGCTCCATGGTCTCCAATGTCCCCCTGAAGGGCCCGTGTTATGTACATACGGTATGCAGACGCATGGAGGAGATGACACCTCTCACTTTAGTCCCTGAGGTCCCGCTAACAATGTCGGGGGATTCGGGACGTTGTTTATGGCGGAGATCTTCATTCGTAGGTGCGTCCCTCTTGCTGGGAGACGTACCCGAGTCTCTCCTCTAAGATCTGCTCCACCACTCCATGCAGACTCACCGCCACCAATCATATTGTCCTAAAGGGCCACTGCGACCTCTGACCTCTTTCTGGTTCCACCGATAATGTACATGTCATGGCGGAGGCAGAAAACGCCGCGTCGTGCTTCGTGTGGACGGGAATTACTTGTTATAATTTTATTAGTTTTCATACTTTTGTAATTTCATTTCTTGCACTTTAATGTTGTGCGTCTGAGTGTCGGACATCTGCGCCCCGTCCCCTGCCCCGTCCGCTGCTCCTGCGCCGTCCCGTCCGCTGCTCCTGCGCCGTCCCGTCCGCTGCTCCTGCGCCGTCCCGTCCGCTGCTCCTGCGCCGTCCCGTCCGCTGCTCCTGCGCCGTCCCGTCCGCTGCTCCTGCGCCGTCCCGTCCGCTGCTCCTGCGCCGTCCCGTCCGCTGCTCCTGCGCCGTCCCGTCCGCTGCTCCTGCGCCGTCCCGTCCGCTGCTCCTGCGCCGTCCCGTCCGCTGCTCCTGCGCCGTCCCGTCCGCTGCTCCTGCGCCGTCCCGTCCGCTGCTCCTGCGCCGTCCCGTCCGCTGCTCCTGCGCCGTCCCGTCCGCTGCTCCTGCGCCGTCCCGTCCGCTGCTCCTGCGCCGTCCCGTCCGCTGCTCCTGCGCCGTCCCGTCCGCTGCTCCTGCGCCGTCCCGTCCGCTGCTCCTGCGCCGTCCCGTCCGCTGCTCCTGCGCCGTCCCGTCCGCTGCTCCTGCGCCGTCCCGTCCGCTGCTCCTGCGCCGTCCCGTCCGCTGCTCCTGCGCCGTCCCGTCCGCTGCTCCTGCGCCGTCCCGTCCGCTGCTCCTGCGCCGTCCCGTCCGCTGCTCCTGCGCCGTCCCGTCCGCTGCTCCTGCGCCGTCCCGTCCGCTGCTCCTGCGCCGTCCCGTCCGCTGCTCCTGCGCCGTCCCGTCCGCTGCTCCTGCGCCGTCCCGTCCGCTGCTCCTGCGCCGTCCCGTCCGCTGCTCCTGCGCCGTCCCGTCCGCTGCTCCTGCGCCGTCCCGTCCGCTGCTCCTGCGCCGTCCCGTCCGCTGCTCCTGCGCCGTCCCGTCCGCTGCTCCTGCGCCGTCCCGTCCGCTGCTCCTGCGCCGTCCCGTCCGCTGCTCCTGCGCCGTCCCGTCCGCTGCTCCTGCGCCGTCCCGTCCGCTGCTCCTGCGCCGTCCCGTCCGCTGCTCCTGCGCCGTCCCGTCCGCTGCTCCTGCGCCGTCCCGTCCGCTGCTCCTGCGCCGTCCCGTCCGCTGCTCCTGCGCCGTCCCGTCCGCTGCTCCTGCGCCGTCCCGTCCGCTGCTCCTGCGCCGTCCCGTCCGCTGCTCCTGCGCCGTCCCGTCCGCTGCTCCTGCGCCGTCCCGTCCGCTGCTCCTGCGCCGTCCCGTCCGCTGCTCCTGCGCCGTCCCGTCCGCTGCTCCTGCGCCGTCCCGTCCGCTGCTCCTGCGCCGTCCCGTCCGCTGCTCCTGCGCCGTCCCGTCCGCTGCTCCTGCGCCGTCCCGTCCGCTGCTCCTGCGCCGTCCCGTCCGCTGCTCCTGCGCCGTCCCGTCCGCTGCTCCTGCGCCGTCCCGTCCGCTGCTCCTGCGCCGTCCCGTCCGCTGCTCCTGCGCCGTCCCGTCCGCTGCTCCTGCGCCGTCCCGTCCGCTGCTCCTGCGCCGTCCCGTCCGCTGCTCCTGCGCCGTCCCGTCCGCTGCTCCTGCGCCGTCCCGTCCGCTGCTCCTGCGCCGTCCCGTCCGCTGCTCCTGCGCCGTCCCGTCCGCTGCTCCTGCGCCGTCCCGTCCGCTGCTCCTGCGCCGTCCCGTCCGCTGCTCCTGCGCCGTCCCGTCCGCTGCTCCTGCGCCGTCCCGTCCGCTGCTCCTGCGCCGTCCCGTCCGCTGCTCCTGCGCCGTCCCGTCCGCTGCTCCTGCGCCGTCCCGTCCGCTGCTCCTGCGCCGTCCCGTCCGCTGCTCCTGCGCCGTCCCGTCCGCTGCTCCTGCGCCGTCCCGTCCGCTGCTCCTGCGCCGTCCCGTCCGCTGCTCCTGCGCCGTCCCGTCCGCTGCTCCTGCGCCGTCCCGTCCGCTGCTCCTGCGCCGTCCCGTCCGCTGCTCCTGCGCCGTCCCGTCCGCTGCTCCTGCGCCGTCCCGTCCGCTGCTCCTGCCCCGTCCCGTCTGAGATTTTCATAATTTTTTTATTGTGAAGTTTCCTGTTTTGGTTTCTCCCCACTTCCTGTCCTGGTGACACCCAGACAAGAAGTGAGTTAGAAACAATTGAGAGATAAAACCTGACCTCATGCTTCCGGAATGGGTTCCGCTGGGCTGTACAGCGGTGTCACACCTGAGCACCCCGAGGGTCCGGTCCTGCTGGCATTGTACCCGGGCGGGTGACACATTAGGGACGCGGCGCAGATACAGGAACCGGTATCAGCGGGTTCTGGGGGACTGAGGATCACAATGGGTATTATTATTATATTTTGTGTTATGTGACTCTTCTCGCTCTCCTGTCCGGGGGCCCATGTTATGTTCT
>NW_017309996.1:21690-28023 GCF_000935625.1 Nanorana parkeri
GAGAGCCAATGGCACGGAGTATTACCTTTGCCCAATCTTAAAGGTACAGTCCAATTTATATTGTCAGTCCGCGACACCCCCACCCCCCAACGGTGTCTTCATATGGGGGAGCCCCGAGTCTGAACCTTTAAAAATGTAGTCCCCGCCCATAGGGAGCTAGCACAACACTATACCATGTGACAAGAGGCTGCAGTCCCCTCCATGCTTAAGGGAGAACTATGAGGGGGGAGGGGCTTGTCACTCACCTCATAGTTCGGGGCGACGTGTGACAATGAGACTGTCACAGGTCGGCTCAGTAGATCGGGAGGTGAGAGAACACATTATTATTACAGGTATTTATAGAGCGCCGACTATTTACACAGCACTGTACACGGTGCACCTTCACATCAGTCCCCGCCCACGAGGAGCTTACACTCTAAGGTCCCCATCTCACATACACATATAGAGGGCCAACTAAGAGAGGAGCCAATCAACCTTCCAGCGTGTCCTTGGAGTGTGGGAGGAAACACACAAGCACAGGGAGAGCATGCAAACTCCATGCACATAGTGAGGGTCACTATCTGCATGGAGTTTGCAGGATTCCTCTGTCCTTGCTGGCCAGGATTTGAACCGGGGACCCCCAGTGCTGCAAGGCAGAAGCGCTAGGCGCTCGCTCACCTCTCGATCCTGTCACAGCTCTCTGCCGTGACAGGGGGAGGGGCTGGATTCCCCGCTCCCAGCGCTGACTGGCGGAACGGACGGGGGAGGGGGCGGGAACAGCTGGCTCTGCCTCTAGATAGGCGGAGCCAGCTGTCACTCACGCAGGAGGTGTCCCTCCAGCGTTGACTCCTCTGCTTGCTGCACTTCCTGTCCCTCCAGCGCTGACTCCTCTCTGCTTGCTGGCACTTCCTGTCCCTCCAGCGCTGACTCCTCTCTGCTTGCTGGCACTTCCTAACCCTGTCGGGCGGGCACATGCGCAGTTCGGATTCTCGGCCGGGAGACGAGCAGAGACGCAAGGCAAGTCTATGGACGGCGTGCACCCGCCTGCAGACACCGCGGGGCAGGAAGTGCCAGCAAGCAGAGAGGAGTGAGCGCTGGAGGGACAGGAAGTGCCAGCAAGCAGAGAGGAGTGAGCGCTGGAGGGACAGGAAGTGCAGGCACTTACAGAGGAGTCAGCGCTGGATCGGAGAGCCGCCGCACCACTGGAGGGACAGGTGAAAACATCAGGAAAGAAGATCGGATTAAAAGACATAATTTAGGGGGAGTGCCGACATTTACTTTAATGTGACTTTCCCCTACTGGCATCAATGAACCTTCACAGACGTCGCACTCTTCAGTTGTTGCAGCTCGGGATCTTCTTCCCCTCCGAGGTTTGATGGATCTTCTGATGCCGGAGTCCCTGCGCCACAAATATTCCATGTCCATTCATGTGCTGAGACAAGGCAATGGTTGGGGAGGCAAAACCGGCACCCAATCAGCCGATATGGAGAAAGGTGTTTTATGTTCCATATTGAATAGACATGAGCAGCGGACATGAGCACCAGACATACGTACCAGACATGCGCACCTGACATGAGCACCAGACATACGCACCAGACATACGCACCAGACATGCGCACCAGACATGCGCACCTGACATGAGCACCAGACATACGTACCAGACATGAGCAGCGGACATGCGCACCAGACATGCGCACCTGACATGAGCACCAGACATACGTACCAGACATGAGCACCAGACATGCGCACCAGACATGAGCACCAGACATGCGCACCAGACATGAGCACCAGACATACGTACCAGACATGCGTACCAGACATGCGCACCAGACATACGTACCAGACATGAGCAGCGGACATGCGCACCAGACATGAGCAGCGGACATACGTACCAGATATGAGCAGCGGACATGAGCACCAGACATGAGCAGCAGACATGAGCACCGGACGTGCGCACCAGACATGAGCAGCAGACATGAGCACCAGACATACGTACCAGACATGAGCACCGGACATGAGCACCGGACATGCGCAGCAGACATGAGCACCGGACATGAGCAGCAGACGTGCCCAGCAGACATGAGCACCGGACATACGCACCAGACATGAGCAGCGGACATGAGCAGCAGACGTGGGCAGCGGACATGCGCACCGGACGTGGGCAGCAGACATGAGCACCGGGCATGCGCACCGGACATGAGCACCGGACATACGCACCAGACATGAGCACCGGACATGCGCACCAGACATGAGCACCGGACATGCGCACCGGACATGAGCACCAGACATGAGCACCGGACATGAGCACCAGACATACGTACCAGACATACGTACCAGACATACGCACCAGACATACGGCACAGGGCATGACCCACGTACATGCGCACCAGACATGAGCACCGGACATGCGCACCAGACATGAGCACCGGACATGCGCACCGGACATGAGCACCAGACATGAGCACCGGACATGAGCACCAGACATACGTACCAGACATACGTACCAGACATACGCACCAGACATGAGCACCGGACATGCGCACCAGACATGAGCACCGGACATGAGCACCAGACATGCGCACCGGACATGAGCACCAGACATGCGCACCGGACATGAGCACCGGACATACGCACCAGACGTGAGCAGCGGACATGAGCCCCGGACATGAGCAGCAGACGTGAGCACCAGACGTGCGCAGCAGACGTGAGCAGCGGACATGCGCAGTGGACATGAGCACCGGACATGCACACCGGACATGAGCACCGGACATGAGCACCGGACATGTGCACCGGACATGAGCACCGGACATGAGCAGCAGACGTGAGCAGCAGACATGCGCACCGGACATGAGCACCGGACATACGCACCAGACATGAGCACCGGACATACGCACCAGACATGAGCACCGGACATACGTACCAGACATGAGCACCGGACATGAGCAGCGGACATGAGCAGCGGACATGAGCAGCAGACGTGAGCACCGGACATGCGCACCGGACGTGAGCACCGGACATGCACACCGGACATGAGCACCGGACATAGGCACCGGACATGAGCACCGGACATGCGCACTGGACATGAGCACCGGACATGCGCACTGGACATGAGCACCGGACATGCGTACCAGACATGAGCAGCAGACATGGGCACCGGACATGCGTACCAGACATGAGCAGCAGACATGGGCACCGGACATGCGCACTGGACATGAGCAGCAGACGTGAGCAGCAGACATGAGCAGCAGCAAAAAATGTGTTTGCTTTCGGATTTTGCTTTATTTCGGAATCTCGGGTCCGAAAGTCACTTAGCGGTAATCTGGACGGATTTCCGTTTCTGTTTCGTTGCGGCAAAGTGACATTTAAGAGGAAAAAAAAGGTGTTTTTTTTCCTCAAATGTCACTTTGCTGCACCGAAATTTCCTCCAGACTCCCGCTAACTAATCGGAAATTGGGATTAGTTTGAATTCATTAAATCTGTAATTCGGATACATCAGAAATGTCGTCCGCATGGCGCGCGTCTAATCTGGAATGTTCCCTCGGCTTCTTTCATCGCTACAATTGTCAGAAAGTGACGACGCGATTGGGCAGCCAAAGCTGAAGATTCCGCTGAGAGAAGTCTCGTGGGGCAGATTGGTTCTGTTAGGCCGGGTTCACACCCAGGCGTATCGCATATGCATGTTTGTCGCACGTTTCGTGACGCACATTTTACAGCAATTCGTGGTAAAAAAAAAAAGCGCAACAAACGCGCGTTTCCGAGGGCTACCTGGCTGTATCCCAATGGAAACGCGCAACAAAAATGCCCCAAAGAAGCTCCTGTACTTTGGGCGCGGGGGGGCGTTTTGTGGCGCGTTCATACGGCCTGTAATACACCCGGCTGTGAACCGCGCCCATAGGAAACAATGGGATTTCGGTGTTTGAGCGTTTTGCAGAGCGCAGGAACGCGCTACAACACGCCCAGGTGTGAACCGGGCCTGACGAGTTTGCCGGTAAACGCAGCGGATAGTCCGCGAACGTTCCGCGAAAAGACCCCAAAAATCCAGCAGAGACATGGCTCCTCCGAAGGCTCCTTTAAGTCCCATGAATATGAATCCGGCGCCCGGGACTCGTCCGCGAGATATCGGAGCCGCAGGAAAGGAAACATCTTCTTCATTAGGTTGTAAGTGGAGACATGGCTGATCAATCACGGCTAACCGTAGCCGACTGCTGGCCGCAGAGCGTTGCACACGGAGCCGCGGGCCGCAGGAAGGATTGTTCTTCTGTATTATTTCCACTTCAATCTTCAGTGAGCAGGCTGAGGAATGTTAGCGCTCGCCCCCGTCCTCCGCTCGCCCCCGTCCTCCGCTCGCCCCCGTCCTCCGCTCGCCCCCGTCCTCCGCTCGCCCAATACGCGGCCGGCCTGAGATCCCGAGAATCATGTTACCTGGAAACAGGATGAGATGACCGGACTATAAACGCTCTCCCCCCCACCCCATCCCCCCGATAATGAGCACCGGACATACGCACCAGACGTGAGCAGCGGACATGAGCCCCGGACATGAGCAGCAGACGTGAGCACCAGACGTGCGCAGCAGACGTGAGCAGCGGACATGCGCAGTGGACATGAGCACCGGACATGCACACCGGACATGAGCACCGGACATGAGCACCGGACATGTGCACCGGACATGAGCACCGGACATGAGCAGCAGACGTGAGCAGCAGACATGCGCACCGGACATGAGCACCGGACATACGCACCAGACATGAGCACCGGACATACGCACCAGACATGAGCACCGGACATACGTACCAGACATGAGCACCGGACATGAGCAGCGGACATGAGCAGCGGACATGAGCAGCAGACGTGAGCACCGGACATGCGCACCGGACGTGAGCACCGGACATGCACACCGGACATGAGCACCGGACATAGGCACCGGACATGAGCACCGGACATGCGCACTGGACATGAGCACCGGACATGCGCACTGGACATGAGCACCGGACATGCGTACCAGACATGAGCAGCAGACATGGGCACCGGACATGCGTACCAGACATGAGCAGCAGACATGGGCACCGGACATGCGCACTGGACATGAGCAGCAGACGTGAGCAGCAGACATGAGCAGCAGCAAAAAATGTGTTTGCTTTCGGATTTTGCTTTATTTCGGAATCTCGGGTCCGAAAGTCACTTAGCGGTAATCTGGACGGATTTCCGTTTCTGTTTCGTTGCGGCAAAGTGACATTTAAGAGGAAAAAAAAGGTGTTTTTTTTCCTCAAATGTCACTTTGCTGCACCGAAATTTCCTCCAGACTCCCGCTAACTAATCGGAAATTGGGATTAGTTTGAATTCATTAAATCTGTAATTCGGATACATCAGAAATGTCGTCCGCATGGCGCGCGTCTAATCTGGAATGTTCCCTCGGCTTCTTTCATCGCTACAATTGTCAGAAAGTGACGACGCGATTGGGCAGCCAAAGCTGAAGATTCCGCTGAGAGAAGTCTCGTGGGGCAGATTGGTTCTGTTAGGCCGGGTTCACACCCAGGCGTATCGCATATGCATGTTTGTCGCACGTTTCGTGACGCACATTTTACAGCAATTCGTGGTAAAAAAAAAAAGCGCAACAAACGCGCGTTTCCGAGGGCTACCTGGCTGTATCCCAATGGAAACGCGCAACAAAAATGCCCCAAAGAAGCTCCTGTACTTTGGGCGCGGGGGGGCGTTTTGTGGCGCGTTCATACGGCCTGTAATACACCCGGCTGTGAACCGCGCCCATAGGAAACAATGGGATTTCGGTGTTTGAGCGTTTTGCAGAGCGCAGGAACGCGCTACAACACGCCCAGGTGTGAACCGGGCCTGACGAGTTTGCCGGTAAACGCAGCGGATAGTCCGCGAACGTTCCGCGAAAAGACCCCAAAAATCCAGCAGAGACATGGCTCCTCCGAAGGCTCCTTTAAGTCCCATGAATATGAATCCGGCGCCCGGGACTCGTCCGCGAGATATCGGAGCCGCAGGAAAGGAAACATCTTCTTCATTAGGTTGTAAGTGGAGACATGGCTGATCAATCACGGCTAACCGTAGCCGACTGCTGGCCGCAGAGCGTTGCACACGGAGCCGCGGGCCGCAGGAAGGATTGTTCTTCTGTATTATTTCCACTTCAATCTTCAGTGAGCAGGCTGAGGAATGTTAGCGCTCGCCCCCGTCCTCCGCTCGCCCCCGTCCTCCGCTCGCCCCCGTCCTCCGCTCGCCCCCGTCCTCCGCTCGCCCAATACGCGGCCGGCCTGAGATCCCGAGAATCATGTTACCTGGAAACAGGATGAGATGACCGGACTATAAACGCTCTCCCCCCCACCCCATCCCCCCGAT
>NW_017309996.1:28984-31911 GCF_000935625.1 Nanorana parkeri
GACATGAGCACCAGACATACGTACCAGACATGAGCACCAGACATACGTACCAGACATGAGCACCAGACATACGTACCAGACATGAGCAGCGGACATGCGCACCGGACATGAGCACCGGACATGCGCACCAGACATGAGCACCAGACATACGTACCAGACATGCGTACCAGACATGCGCACCAGACATACGTACCAGACATGAGCAGCGGACATGCGCACCAGACATGAGCAGCGGACATACGTACCAGATATGAGCAGCGGACATGAGCACCAGACATGAGCAGCAGACATGAGCACCGGACGTGCGCACCAGACATGAGCAGCAGACATGAGCACCAGACATACGTACCAGACATGAGCACCGGACATGAGCACCGGACATGCGCAGCAGACATGAGCACCGGACATGAGCAGCAGACGTGCCCAGCAGACATGAGCACCGGACATACGCACCAGACATGAGCAGCGGACATGAGCAGCAGACGTGGGCAGCGGACATGCGCACCGGACGTGGGCAGCAGACATGAGCACCGGGCATGCGCACCGGACATGAGCACCGGACATACGCACCAGACATGAGCACCGGACATGCGCACCAGACATGAGCACCGGACATGCGCACCGGACATGAGCACCAGACATGAGCACCGGACATGAGCACCAGACATACGTACCAGACATACGTACCAGACATACGCACCAGACATGAGCACCGGACATGCGCACCAGACATGAGCACCAGACATGAGCACCAGACATGCGCACCGGACATGAGCACCAGACATGCGCACCGGACATGAGCACCGGACATACGCACCAGACGTGAGCAGCGGACATGAGCCCCGGACATGAGCAGCAGACGTGAGCACCAGACGTGCGCAGCAGACGTGAGCAGCGGACATGCGCAGTGGACATGAGCACCGGACATGCACACCGGACATGAGCACCGGACATGAGCACCGGACATGTGCACCGGACATGAGCACCGGACATGAGCAGCAGACGTGAGCAGCAGACATGCGCACCGGACATGAGCACCGGACATACGCACCAGACATGAGCACCGGACATACGCACCAGACATGAGCACCGGACATACGTACCAGACATGAGCACCGGACATGAGCAGCGGACATGAGCAGCGGACATGAGCAGCAGACGTGAGCACCGGACATGCGCACCGGACGTGAGCACCGGACATGCACACCGGACATGAGCACCGGACATAGGCACCGGACATGAGCACCGGACATGCGCACTGGACATGAGCACCGGACATGCGCACTGGACATGAGCACCGGACATGCGTACCAGACATGAGCAGCAGACATGGGCACCGGACATGCGTACCAGACATGAGCAGCAGACATGGGCACCGGACATGCGCACTGGACATGAGCAGCAGACGTGAGCAGCAGACATGAGCAGCAGCAAAAAATGTGTTTGCTTTCGGATTTTGCTTTATTTCGGAATCTCGGGTCCGAAAGTCACTTAGCGGTAATCTGGACGGATTTCCGTTTCTGTTTCGTTGCGGCAAAGTGACATTTAAGAGGAAAAAAAAGGTGTTTTTTTTCCTCAAATGTCACTTTGCTGCACCGAAATTTCCTCCAGACTCCCGCTAACTAATCGGAAATTGGGATTAGTTTGAATTCATTAAATCTGTAATTCGGATACATCAGAAATGTCGTCCGCATGGCGCGCGTCTAATCTGGAATGTTCCCTCGGCTTCTTTCATCGCTACAATTGTCAGAAAGTGACGACGCGATTGGGCAGCCAAAGCTGAAGATTCCGCTGAGAGAAGTCTCGTGGGGCAGATTGGTTCTGTTAGGCCGGGTTCACACCCAGGCGTATCGCATATGCATGTTTGTCGCACGTTTCGTGACGCACATTTTACAGCAATTCGTGGTAAAAAAAAAAAGCGCAACAAACGCGCGTTTCCGAGGGCTACCTGGCTGTATCCCAATGGAAACGCGCAACAAAAATGCCCCAAAGAAGCTCCTGTACTTTGGGCGCGGGGGGGCGTTTTGTGGCGCGTTCATACGGCCTGTAATACACCCGGCTGTGAACCGCGCCCATAGGAAACAATGGGATTTCGGTGTTTGAGCGTTTTGCAGAGCGCAGGAACGCGCTACAACACGCCCAGGTGTGAACCGGGCCTGACGAGTTTGCCGGTAAACGCAGCGGATAGTCCGCGAACGTTCCGCGAAAAGACCCCAAAAATCCAGCAGAGACATGGCTCCTCCGAAGGCTCCTTTAAGTCCCATGAATATGAATCCGGCGCCCGGGACTCGTCCGCGAGATATCGGAGCCGCAGGAAAGGAAACATCTTCTTCATTAGGTTGTAAGTGGAGACATGGCTGATCAATCACGGCTAACCGTAGCCGACTGCTGGCCGCAGAGCGTTGCACACGGAGCCGCGGGCCGCAGGAAGGATTGTTCTTCTGTATTATTTCCACTTCAATCTTCAGTGAGCAGGCTGAGGAATGTTAGCGCTCGCCCCCGTCCTCCGCTCGCCCCCGTCCTCCGCTCGCCCCCGTCCTCCGCTCGCCCCCGTCCTCCGCTCGCCCAATACGCGGCCGGCCTGAGATCCCGAGAATCATGTTACCTGGAAACAGGATGAGATGACCGGACTATAAACGCTCTCCCCCCCACCCCATCCCCCCGATGCGGAGAGCCGCCACAGTGCGGGGGGATTATTATTGGAACGATGGGGGCTGGGCATGCGCAGCGGCTACAAATTTGTTTAGTTTCGGATTTTGTTTATTTCGGAATTCGGATCCTATACGTGTTTCGTTTCAGGAATCGGATTCGGAATTCGGACGAATTCCAGAAAATTCAACCTGAGGTGCGGTAGCAGAATTGTCATCTCCGGTGGCTGCGCTCTCGTCTTTACTATTAGAGGGACTTCCAAATCCCAAATTTCCCCC
>NW_017309996.1:31924-32510 GCF_000935625.1 Nanorana parkeri
GAGCCGCCCATTAGTATTGTCTCCATCGGCCCCCCAACTGCCTACAAGTTCATCCTCCTCCCTCGTGATTGGTAAGCCGGTGATAATACCAATAGTGTTACATACATGCGGCAGCATGGAGGTTGTAGCCGGGGGCCCATAAACATCCATCGGGCCCCAGGCTCTGCATAACACGCCAGCCACCCAGCAGCTTTCCACCGATCGCCCCTTCCAGACGTCACATTCAGACGGAACAAACCACACGGCGGAGGCGGGGAGCGTTTTATACACACTGACATTACAGGGACAGTAGATAAAAATATATTCCATAATATGTCCTAAAATCAAACACATAAAATAACCAAATTTATGGCAGTGAGTCCGGGAAAGTCGGTGAACTCGGTAAGGCGGCTGGTAATAATGTGTCACGTCGTGGCAGAGACAGGAGGTGGCGGGATTGGTGGATGGAGCGGAGCGCACACGGAGAGCGGGGGAGGGGGGATCATTCTTACATGTGTTCCACGGAGTACACTGGTCACCAATGACCCCCCCCCAGGAGAACCTGTGCCCCCCCTCCACCAGGAGAACCTGTGTCCCCCCCCCAGGA
>NW_017309996.1:32521-35569 GCF_000935625.1 Nanorana parkeri
GTGTGTGCACTGCGGCGCTGTACGTGTTGTGTCACGGGTCCTCAGTCGTCCCCCCCGTGTGATAGTCGCGGCTCCGGGACCTTTGGCTTGTTACTATGTCACTGACAGAGAAATGATACGACAATGAAATGTGGAAACAACTAGCGGCGGGAAGTCGGGTCGGCGCTCATCCGTCACTCTCTGACTCCTCGGCGGCGGCGGCGTAATAGGACTGCGTGCTGCTCTGCGTGTACATGCGTTTCTTCACCGGACAGTTCTGCTCCATGAGGATCGCCTGCGTGGAGATAAACATTTCATTACCGATAGACCACCACTGAGAGACTGACGTTTCGGCGCCTTTGATGGCGGCCGGTGGGAAGCGACGACGGGTCCGTGTTGTGTGTCTGGGAAGGAAGCTAACGCTCCTCTATGGAAGATTCTGCACTCTAGACATGTGACATTCGTTTCGTTACCAATCGAAATTCGTAAATTCGGAGGCATCCGAAATCCGAATTATATCCGAAACACGAAATTCCGTTAACGAATTTCGGATCCGAATTTTTCTGAAACGGGAACTAATATTTCCCCTGTAAATGAGGAACAACGTGACGAGATTTATTTTTAATCCGAGATACGGATCCGCTGCCGCTGAGAGTCGCATCACAATACACAGGCGGGAAATACGAAACTCCGTTGACGTATTTTCGTTCCGTTACGAACATTCGTTATATTGAAGGTAAAAAGCAAAGTACATTTATATGTTGATGGAAGTTTTTTTTTATCTGAAATACGAAATTCGGATCCGGAATCCGTTAACGGAATTCGTATTTCGGATACAAAAACAACGACCACATCGACTCCGATATTAACAAAGGTATTTCTGCTTTTTAACTTCATCATAACGAATGTTCGTAAAGTTACGAAAATGTGCCGAAACTAACGAAAATCCGTATTTCGTACCAATCCGAATTGAGTTACGGACACGAATTACGAAATTACGAATATTCCGAAACGTAACGGAACAAATTTTTTGACGGCGCACAAAGTCTACTGCACTCACCATCTTCTCTTCCTTGGCGGGAGGACTTCTGAGGAACAGACACAGAGGAGCGAAGACGATGTCCACCATTCCAATGATCGTCATCAGCCACGGGAATCCGATGGATTTGGCGATCGCGCCGCCGGCAGACGGCCCTGCGTGTGCAGACAAAGGAAGATCGGTACGTGGGAGGATTGTGGCCGGCCCGGGGGGGAAGCCGTCAGCGCCGCGGCGCCAATCACAGGCACGGAGACATGTTCCCGGTCCGCAGCTGCAGAGATCAGGAAATGACCACCCCATCACTAGTCTCCCCCTGTGGGAACGGGAACACGTGTGTGCGGTGATTCCTCGGCCGTCCGCTCGCAGCCTGTTTGCTGTGTAAATATCTGGTGGCGATAAGCGGCGCTTGTTGGGTTTTAGTCGCCGGCGACGTCTCTGGTGACGCGACACTTACCCAACGCAAAGCCCATACAAAAGGCCACGTCAGCGATGGCGTAGACGCTGCCGTAGACCGAGATGTGGCGCAGATCCACCAGGTAACCCATGATTGGCATCATCGACGAGTCCACCATGCCTGCGGGACAAAGACACAAACGCAGCTGACGGTTTCCTCCACGCACAGCAAATACTCACACGTGACGCCATCCAGCGCGCTGGCAAACGTCTTCCAGCATTAACCCCTTCATGACTGAGCTAGTTTTCAGGTTCTGTTCATAAATGACTGACACATTTTTTTACATTGTTGCTGCGTGATACTTCCACGTCAGTAATATACTTTCTTACTAAATGCACCCGCACACATATTATATATAGTTTAGAGGACAGATCGGGCTACATAATTATATCACATATGTGTACCTGACGCCTCACTTAGTTTGAATAAAATAAAAAAAAAATGAGGAAAAAAAACTAGAAGAAAACACTTTTTTCACAAGTTTTGATTATTATTTTTTTTAGAATTTTTTTATATTAATTATAGTATAAAAAATATATTTATATGTCATTTATATTTTCCTAATTTTGTTTTACACTTTGTAAAAATTTTTTTTTTAAAAAACCACTTTTTTTTTCCCTTGTCAGTTTATATCGGTCACTATGACGGATAACTTAACTTTTTTATTTTATTTTTGGCTATTATTAGGCTGATCCGAACTTAGGAACAGCTAATAATAACCTCAGAGACCGATCCTGACTTTAGTCAGATTCAGATCTCCCTGAAAGCTCTTTGATCTGTGCCTAGAGGATCAGAACCGATACATTTCACTCTAAAGATATACATTGTATCCTTTCAGTGAAATGTATCTAAACATCGGCTCTGAGCTGTCAAAACAAATAGCATAGAGGTGAGGCGAGTCACTCCGCTGCCTCTCTGCTCTCTCAGCTGTCAGATACGGGATCGCAGATTGCAGTCCCGTATTTGCATGTAACGGCTTCATTCTTCCATTAATTAATGCCTCAATACTGAGAATCAGCAAATACCGGCATTACAAAGCCTGATAGAACTCGTCGCGTACGGTGTACGTGGCCAGTCATATAGGCACAAAGTGACAGGACGTACACTGTACGTCTCCCGTCACGAAGGGGAGTCCTAGTGATCAGTGGGGACGCGATGGTAGTCATGTGATACGGTCATACGACAACCGCACACGCTACAAATCGCTCCAATCACCAGTCAGTGCCGTCCCCCCAGATCATTGATGTCAATGGGAAGTGTCAGGAAGCCGTTCCATGGGAGAGTCCGGGACCGCCGCCCAGCCCAAAATGTCCCCCCAGCAATGTCCTGCACATGGTGAAGATGCAGCGTTGTCACATAACGAGGATGAAGGTCCCCCTCCCCCCCCCCTTGTCAGGGCAACGTGGCCATAGCAGTGAGGGAAGATTGTGCACATTTCTATCATTGTATAAAAGCATTGATTACCTATCTGGTGATTGATTATCGGGTGATTGATTATCGGGTGAGAAACATCTAAGGTGTCCTCACCTATGTTCTGCATCGCGATGCTTCCTTGTGTTTGTAGAACTTACCGATC
>NW_017309997.1:0-10088 GCF_000935625.1 Nanorana parkeri
AAATGTTCCGGAGGGCTTGGCAGCGAAAGGGTTAAAGCCCTTGGGTTGACAGGAACAGAGCTTGGAATTATGGGCGGGAAAGTTTTCTGTTTGCTTATAAAAAAACAAGACTTGTGCCACTGGCCTTAACTTTAAATATCACCTTTGTCTGGAGTGACTATTTAACTACATGCAACTGCAGTCAACTGGCCATGGTAAACAGTGAAATTAAGACACAAGGGGGAATTTAGTAAAAATGGAACAGAATTAATCTGGAGCAGCTGTTCATAGTAACCAATCAGCCTCTCTCTTCAGCTTGTTCAGTTAAGGTGCCCATACACCTTACGACCATCGCAAGACTTTTGTCTTGCGTTGGTCGTATGCTTATTGAAAGCTCGTACGATCTGCCCACCTTGGACGGGCAGATCGTACTTGCGATCATCGAAAGCCCGCTGAGGGGCGGGCTTCTGATGACCACAATGAAGAACGGGCAGTGTGCGCACACCGGCCCGTTCCACAGCTATCGAACGAGCAGGCTAGAAACCCGCCGACAATCGTACGATTCTCGGCGGGTTTTCGAGCATGCTGGTTCGACAAAAGACGTGCGACCGTACAGTAGAAACGGTCGCACTTCTTCGTTCACACTGCTCGATTCTCGTACGATCGTGGGATTTCCCGCGATTCTCGTACGAGAATTGAGCAGTGTATGGGCACCTTTAAGCTTTGAAAATACAACCTAAAAGCTGGGTTGATGGGTTGCTATGCACAACTGCTCCAGTTTTAGTAAACTCCCCTAAATCTGTTTCTGGCCACAGCACAATAAAAACCTTTTAGGAGTCTACTGGTTCCTGCTGAGTGCCAGTACTACACATAGGCAACAAAGAAAAAAAATAGTCTGACTGGTGAAAAAAAAATCTATGAAAATGTTATGCATCATTACAGAAAATGTAAAATGCTTTTCACACAGGTTGTCCATGTCCAAGGCTTTGGAAAGATCACAGGGAAAAACCAAGTGACAGCAACGAAAGCAGATGGAAGCACACAGGTCATCAACACTAAGAATATTCTAATAGCCACTGGGTCTGAGGTTGCTCCTTTCCCAGGAATTGAGGTAACTTGGTTTAAATTCTGTTAAAAGTGCTACTCGAGTGTGTTCTGCTATTTATTTGTTTTATTTTTAGATCTAGATACAAAAGCAAAATGCTTATGACCCCTTAAAAAAAAAAAAGCTGTAGCCTTCGTTACTCGATATAGGTGTGTACCAAAAGATTAATATCGGTACTCGATGCTGGTATCGGTGCATGCCTAATTTCTGCTAGCACTTTTTTCTTACTCCTTTTATTTTTTTTTCTTTCTTCAATCAAGACTCCTCACTACACCACTGCTAGAGCTTATCTCTTTGATTGGAGCTAGCTGCCGCCTTCAGCCTGGGTTTTGGAGTGCTACGTCTGGACCCTGCTGGACTGGACATTGCATGGATGTACTAGAGGTGTCCTATTCATGCTGCCATTGCCTCAGCACTTGCCCTGTCTCTGAAGGCTCACTTTGCAAGTAGGCTGTTTGAGCTGAGCAACTGGAGCTACCTTATTTACATAGGTCCTTTAAAATTCCCAGTTTCCTTCCTGTTACCACTGTGGGAGGAGTTAATGCTATGGAACTGAGCGCTGATGTCATCTGCTGGTTAAAATATTGCACGTGCTTTTTGTCCTAACCAAAATACACAGTTAAGGGAGCATCTCCCTACTGCTGCTTCTGCTTGAAAAGAGCCATATTGAACTTCAGTTTGTTAGTGCTGGTTGCCTGCAGTTACTTTGGTTACTTCTGGCCATCTGGGCCTTAGCTGCTGCCAGCTGTCTAGGTCTCATAAGTACCTGAGGCCTTGCTTCTTACCTTGAGCCTTACCACCACTTGGTCACAACATGTCTGATTTTAGATAAGTGATGGTGGGAGGAGTACTGATTTGCTCCCACTCTACTAACAGCTTCGGGGATGCTTGCAGCATTTCAAATAGTGGTGTCGAAATCTGCAGCCTGGAATCTTTATTTGCCTTTTGCTCCTAGAGTATATCCCCGCAAGTTCTGTCAGGTGTGGCTGGTTCCTATGTCCCTTTGGCTGAGAAATTTACTTCATTTAAGCAAGACTTTATTGCCTAAATCATCTCCAACCTGCCTGTGTCACCGCACAGATTAGCAGATCTCCATTGAGTCCTCTCAGGATTTTACTCCATCCTGTTCACCCTTTATAATTCCAAGGATGGCATCCATGCCATCTTGGATTTCAAAGCTTTAAATGTGTTAATTCAAGTCCAGAAATTCCGCATGGGATCCACCTGGTCTGTCATCGCCTTCCTTCACCAGGGAGACTTTCTGGCTCTGTGGACATCCAAGGGCGCAAACCTGTATATCCTAATGTTATAGCCCATCAACATATTCTATGTTTTTGAGCCCCTACACTACCAATTCATATACCTCCTGTTAAGGGAGCAGTTGATGCATGCATTCGTCAGACAATGGTTTTGACTGTCCAGACATTACACTAGTTTGAATGGATCCTTAACCTTCAGAAATCGTCGGTGGAGATGACTTACTGTTTAAATTATCTGGGTTTAGGCCAGAGTGGTTTGTTTGTTTTTGTTTTTTTTTCAATTGGAGAAACTTCAGACACTCTTATTTTAGATTCAGCTCTCTAGTCCAGGAGTTGCCTGAAACTCCGCTTATGCATGACAGTCTTGGGCCTGGTAGTAGCCTCCTTTGAGACCATTTCACTGCAGACTTCTACAACGCATCATTCTGTCATCATGGGACTAGTCGTTCAGGTCCACTCACAGACCAATTAGTTTAACACAGGCATTTAAAGTCTAATATTTGTTTATCTAATTCCAGATAGATGAAGATACAGTAGTTTCATCCACTGGTGCATTATCTCTGAAGAAAGTGCCTGAAAAGATGGTGGTTATTGGTGCTGGTGTAATTGGTGTTGAATTGGTAAATTCATTGTTTTTCACTCATTCTTTGTAGTATATATTTTGTTTCTTACTGAGATTTAGACTGGCTAATATTAGGTTGATGTACATAGTAAACTGTTTTAGGGCTGCAACAACTAATCGACATAATCGATTATAATCGATTATTGAAAAAGTTGTCAACTTTTTCAATAATCGATTAATCGGCTTCCAATCAGTTGGCCCTGTTCACGGCTCCACACACGCTGTGCGCTGCACCTCCTCATCACCTCACGCTCGTCGCTGCCAGACCCGCCCGCATCCACGCTCTTCACACAGCACCTCCTCCCCGCCTTACACTCACTGCCCGCCCACATCCACGATCGGCACAGGGACGCGGGGAGATGTAGTAAGGAGGAGCAGGTGTGGGGGGATGACAGCCACCAATAGACAGGTCCAATGTCAGAAGCAAGTTGCTGGAAGACTGCTCAGCTAAGCCTGCACTTTCCCACACATGGTGCTCTATAATGTATTGCTGGGATTTGTATTCCTCTATAGCTGATGGTACATTGTGCTGTATATTATACAGCACAATGTACCACCAGCTATAGAGGAATACAAATCCCAGCAATACATTATATAATGTATTGCTGGTATTTGTTGTATTCCTCTATAGCTGGTGATATTCTGCACTGCGCTGTATAGAGGACTACAAATCCCAGCAATAATATATTATACAGCGCAATGCGGAATACCGCCAGCTATAGAGGACTACAAAACCCAGCAACAGTACATTATACAGCGCAATGCAGAATACCGCCAGCTATAATGTACTATTGCTGGGATTTGTTGTAGTCCTCTATAGCTGGTGATATTCTGCATTGTGCTGTATAATGTACTATTGCTGGGATTTGTAGTCCTCTATAGCCGGTGCCATTCTGCATTCATTGCTGTATAATTTTACACTTTCCATTTCACTATATTGCACACCACACTATTTTTTTTCTTTTTTAACTTCCACAGCTCCAAGCTTGCTCCTGTGATGGAGTCCCATTTCAATACAAACTAGTAGTCCATCACTGGAGCCATTTTTAAAAATGTATTTTATTGTTTATCCGATTAATCGAACGTAATAATCGGCTAACTAATCGATTTTGAAAATAATCGTTAGCTGCAGCTCTAAACTGTTTAGAGATATAGAAAGATTGTACTGCACATTTTTTATAGTGCTCGATAGATTTAGAACTGTTTATGACGTGCAAATATGTTCAGTATAACCTATTATGGAGTGCATGCTCAAGAAATTAAGAAAACTAAAGCTGGCAGGAACAAGGAGCCCATCTTCTCTCCTAGCTTGCTGTCATAACTACTTTAGGGTAATGGGAGATCTCTGCATTGGGTTTTTGGACAGCAATGGGGAATTGATAGAGGATTTAGAAATGCTTCAATCCAAGCAGTTTGGGGTGGAATCTAATTGACTTACCAGTATATTTTTTTTTGTAGGAAATAAGAGTAGCTAGAACACTTAGCTACCATGCTTCTTCTTTAATGAAAATATTTTTCCTTTTTCTCTGTATACTGACTATTTTTTCTCTTGTCAGGGATCTGTGTGGCAGCGGTTGGGAGCAGATGTTACAGCAGTTGAATTCTTGGGCCATGTAGGTGGGATGGGCATTGACATGGAAATATCAAAAAATTTCCAACGCATCCTTCAAAAGCAAGGTCTCAAATTCAAACTGAACACAAAGGTCACTGGTGCAGCCAAGAGGCCAGATGGCAAGATTGATGTTGCGTACGTATTCTTTCACTGCTTCATTGTATCAATCATATTAGAGCTATAGAATTGCCAGTTATGCTATGTTGACTTTGCTTTTCAATCCCTAGGAGCAGAGTAGTCAATTGAAGTTCAAGGCCAGGCACTGATTGAGTATTTTATGCAATATACAGGCTGGTGTAATGCAAGTCATGGCCAGGAAATTGCTAACCTTTTATGATGTGCCTCCAAGCATCCCCTTTCAGCTTGTTCTGAACACGGCCTAAACTGCAGCAAAAAAAAAATACTTGAGTGTACATAAAATATTAGGAAGAACACCACCGCATACGTAGCGTGTTTTGTACTCAAATTATTTCCATGATCTACAGAAGTGCTATCCAAACTTACATTGCGTTGTTACAAAAGTGACTGAGCATTGATTTTTCATGATATAATTTCATTATTTGTTGACAGTATTGAAGCAGCAGCTGGTGGCAAGGAAGAGGTAATCGCATGTGATGTTCTGCTTGTATGTATTGGCCGTCGTCCCTTTAGCCAAAACCTGGGACTGCAAGAAATGGGAATTGAGCTGGACAACAGGGGCAGAGTACCAATCAACAGCAGATTTCAGACAAAGATCCCAAAGTAAGCAGCGATTGACCTAAAAAATTTCAGCTTGCAGTATTACTAATTCTGCAATCTTGTCCATTGAAGACATTGCTGAGCACACGCTTATGTAGTTCCTTTGCAAGTTTAAATACTAACTCTACCTGTCGCTGTTATTAGATAATTGGAATGAACAATTGCATTTGGGTTTTAACCAGCTAAAAAGTCCTCTGTTACTTTTCACAGTGCACTTGGTTGTCTTGGGAGATAATGTATTTTTGCTATATACCCGCATTTCTCCAGTAAGAGAAGTCGATCTATTTCTTTGGTGAACATCTTCCAAAGTTACTGTCTTCTAACCATTTAAAATGGCAAACTAGGATAATACCAGTGAGTTTGCATTAATTGAGCATGATAATGTACTTAGAGTGCGAGCAGAACTTCAGAAAGCTTTGTAGTATAGAAATGTTTTCTTGATTTTTAAACTGCTTACAGAGACTCCTCACTATGGAGTCATAGAAGCATATTTATACAGCAGTGAATTTAGACTTGTACTAAACATTCACTCGTGGTGAATCAATCACTGATATTTAACCACTTGCTGACCGGGGTGTTTATACCCCCTTCCTGTCCAGACCATTTTTCAGTATTCAGCACTGCGGTACTTTGATTTTATTCCGTCATGCAACGCTGTACTGACATACATTTTATACCATTTTTGGGGGACAGATAGAGCTTTCTTTTGGTGGTATTTAATCACCACTGGGGGGTTTGAGGCTGAGTTCACACCTAGGCGTATTGAATATGCGCGTTTGTCGCATGTGTTAATTTGTATTTATTTTGTGAGCAATTTCTTTTTTTTTTTTTTACACTTAACTTTATTGTTATCACATAGGGTGCTCCTATGTGATAACAAATTACAGTTACAGGTCCCCTTTATGGAGACATCAGGGGTCTCTAAGACCCCTAATGTCACCTAGGGACCCCCAGAGAAGCTGATGAAGCAGAGATCTGCTTCATCGGCTTCTCTCCGGTTTCTGTACCGGAGAGTGACAGAGGAATGCGGAAGTTATGTAATATTCATCACTTCCTGCATTCAGAGACAGGGAGGAGTGCGGAGGGAGATAGCAGACTGATCTCCCTCCGTTCTCAGTCCACAGAACCACATCGCCCGGAATGGATGGACACCCGGGATCGTGGGGGCGCCGGCGGCCGGGACATCAACGGCGACGAGAGGTAAGGAGGGGGCGCACCCTCACTTGCATCATACAAGCGATCGGGTGTCTTTACAGACGCCTGACCGCTTGTAAGTAAACGGCCATCGCTGGCCCAGGGGGCGCAGCACGAAGGATGTCTAAAGAGGCCCACCCGCATCCAGGAGACTCCCGTCCGGCCGTCTTTCAACGATCAGCTGACGGGAAGTGGTTAAAACACATCCACAATAAAGATTCACTGCTTTTCAAATATGCCCCTTAGTATTAGCATTGTTTATGGTCCAGTAGGTCCACTGGTCCACAGAGAACTGATGGCTGTAGTAAGATTGTGTGATGCTATTTATAATTTTAGATAGTGGTGAAGGCTTAGACCTACTGTCCAGTTTGTATTGCTGTCTGAGTCCCAACTGGGGAGATTCACCTCTCTATTTATACTGGCGATCATTGTCACTGAAACAGCTGCGGGAATCCAGAATTTTAGAGTTGTGCCTAAAACAAGAGGTGAGCGAAAATCTTCCAATGGGGACACTTATTACGGTGACAATGGTTCAAGTGGGAAATTCTTCGCACTTTTTGGAAGTTTTATACGATCTGTTGTGTCTTTGGAACAGCAAGTGAATGGAAATTTTCCTCAATGGCACACATATAGCAAAAAATTAACCTGGCAAGGGTTTTAAACCTTCCGTACTCTATCCAAAACTAAATAAAGTTTTAGCTATACTTACTCTTTAACGAAAACATTTGACACCAGAATATGCATTTTGTTTAAAGATAGTTTATAATAACAATTTAGGGTTTTTCAGTATATTTGTAATGGATATGTTTTTCTTTTTATTTCAGTATTTTTGCTATTGGTGATGTGGTGGCAGGACCGATGTTGGCACACAAAGCAGAAGATGAAGGTATAATTTGTGTGGAGGGCATGGCTGGTGGAGCTGTCCACATTGACTACAACTGCGTACCGTCTGTCATCTACACCCACCCTGAAGTGGCCTGGGTGGGCAAGACAGAAGAACAACTAAAAGAAGAGGTATACATATGTCTGTCCTGTGTTTGTGACAACTTGCAAAACAAAAAAATGCTAAAAGGATGTGTAAGCTTCTGTTAATATTTTGTTTGATGGGTATTCCAATAGATATATTAGGGCTGTAGCTGATAGTAACATTTGGTAAGTGTCCCTAGATAACTTGTTCTTTTTATCAATTATGCAGGGTGTGGAATACAAAGTTGGAAAGTTCCCATTTGCTGCCAACAGCCGAGCTAAGACCAATGCAGACACAGATGGCTTGGTGAAAATTCTGAGTCACAAGTCTACTGACAGAATGCTTGGAGCTCATATCCTGGGATCAGTAAGTGCATCTTTTTTATGGTAAACACTATAAGTAACTTTTTTTTGGGTAAGTTAAATATGGAATATTTAATATTACTATTATGTAGTCTTTAGTCTGGTCACAGGTTGAGGTCCACTCTCCTTTTCACATAGATACCATAATTACTTTTCAGCTGTATTGAATTAGGCTTGTTTACAGAATTCCAGTGAGCCATTAGGGTGGTGACTTGTCTTAAGGTGCCCATACACCTTACGATTATCGTACGACAATCGTATGCGATCGACTTTTCGTACGACAATCGTAATGTGTGAATAGAGTGCCCAACCGATAGTACTGTACAATCGTACGACTTTTGACGGTCAAGCATGTTTGAAAACTTTGCTAGATCGTACGATGTTCGCATGGTTGGTGGCGTTTCCGTCCGTCAAAAGTCGTACGATTAACACTGCGCATGTGCAAACGAAAACAATTGCGGTCAATTACCGCAAGTCGTCCAGGTGTTTTTTTTAACTACCGCTAATTGGACCTTGCGATAATCGGGGCAAGATGGGGCCGTCGTACGAAAATCGTATGACGGTTCGATCATTGGATGAAAAGTTTCGTCCGATAATCGTAAGGTGTATGGGCACTTTTAGAGGGCTTAGTCTAAGGCTCTGTTCACACAGGGCAATCGGACAGTCCTGCAGCAAGAACCTATGGATTCCTGCAGCTGGATTTAGATGTGCCTGCTGTACCTATTGAAGTAAATGACAGGGTGACAGTGGCCGCATCTGTCAGCGGCAGTCCGCAAGTAATTGTACATGGTACGATTACATGTGGTTTGGTATATAAGATGCGTCCAGTGACACTCATCTATTTAATTTAAAACAGCAATTCATTTTACCTTATAAAATTACATGCGGACTGCCGACAGGTGTGGCTGCTATCGCTGTGTCATTTACTTCTGTGGGTACATCGGCTGCATCTGAACGGGGACAACTGGCATTTCTGCCACAAGAATCCATAGGTTCATACCGCAGGAATACCAGAATGCCCAGTGTGAATAGGGTCTAAGTTTCAGTGAGGGAATTGTAAAGCAAGCTGCTCTGTTGTGTTTTTAGCTAACACATAATGCTCTGGGAACTCTTTCTCGTGTATTCAATGTTTATAACTTGTAGTTTGTAACACAAAGTGTGTATATGTGTACATTAAATAGGACCGACCATTATAGTTGACCTTTAATTGAAAAGTGCAAGGGGGAACTAAGTTTATATATTTCTATGTGCAAAAGCATATAAACCAGTGTTATATTTTTACTTTTATTTATCCTGTTTAAAGGAGAATTATGGTGAGAGTGAAATACACTCATCCCCATAATTAGAGCCCATGTGTGACACTGAAGCTGTCACAGGTTGGCTCTATAGATTGAGAACTGAGTGATCACATACTGCTGAACACTCAGTTCTTGATCTTCACCACTACCTACTGTGATTCTCTCCTCCCTTCCTCCAGCGCTGACTGGAGAGATGGGCACAACTGGCTCTGCCTCTAGAGAGGATCGGGTAGTAGGGTGGATCTCGACAATATTGTCTGATCTTTCCCTGCCACAGCACGGCTCTGCGCTGTCAGCACGTAGTGGGGAATAGCCTGCTATATGCTGAGTTTTGGGTCACAGGAGGTCATTTACTTTGGCCAAAAATGTTTGGGCCATAGTTCTTTTATAAATGATAACACAGCCAATTAAACTGTACCTGTACTTAAGAATTATATTAAGGTACAAAATTGCAGAAACAAAGCATATTCCCAACAATATTTATCCTATTCATCATAACCTTTTTTCTTAATCATCAACTTTTCTTTCCTAAATTACAGGGTGCTGGGGAGATGATTAATGAAGCTACTCTTGCCATGGAATATGGAGCATCATGTGAGGATATAGCCAGAGTATGTCATGCCCACCCTGTAAGTATTGTGCCCATTATTTTGCTGCTTAAATGTTCTTATGTTTGCAGATTCTCACCCCTTTTCTTTTTTTTAATCCATCAGACTGTATCAGAAGCCTTCAGGGAAGCGAACTTGGCTGCATCATTTGGAAAAGCCATTAATTTTTAAGTGGAAATAACAACAAATGACTGTTGTGTGTACATAGGTATCTTATAAGGATCTGCTCCAGTCACCTGTAAATCTGACCTTTGTTACAGAATTCAGTGGGACTCTTTGTCAAATCCAGCTATTTAACATAGTGTTTGGAATTTGGAATGTACAGGACCCAGTATATATATATA
>NW_017309997.1:10139-19270 GCF_000935625.1 Nanorana parkeri
ATATATATATATATATACACTGTTACTGTAAATGCAGCTGATACTCCACCTTTTGTCGGAAATGTTATTTTGGAAGCCATGTCTTTTAACGGAATGTTCAGAACAGGAAACTCTGTAAAGTAGCCATGCTATCTGTGATTTGTCTAAAGGAGATATGTTCATACTCCCAGCTAGTGTTTTGTCTTTTTTTTGTTGTTGCATACACTCCTTTTTAACCTTTCTTACTTTACTTGTGTCATTTACAGTGGGGCAAAAAAGTATTTAGTCAGCCACCAATTGTGCAAGTTCTCCCACTTAAAAAACTTCAACTCCATTCTGGTCTTTTCATTTTTGTACTTCAAGGAATGGGATTGGAAGAAAGTGGGCTGGACTCCTTTTTGTTCATGAATATTATTTAATGCTTGGTGCAAACATAACTCTGCTGCAAAACCAAGTAGGGGACATTTATCAATTCTGTCACATAGCAAGGTAATGCTACGCAGGAGCTGTGGGCCAGATTTTGAAAATTATTTACTATAAGCTTACAGCTTGATTAATACATTTCTTCCTCAGCTGCATTGAGACAGAACAAAACCTTACTCTGACCACTTCTTAATTGTGGGTCTGTTTAGGGTGGAAATCTGTCACATCCACAGTAATAAATCTGTTTTAGAATTTTAAAATCTGTCAAATTGGCTACCCAGGATTACAGGCTCAGGGGTCACAAATGCACAGTCAGACTTTTTCATATACCGTGTTTCCCCGAAAGTAAGATCTACCCCGAAAGTAAGACCTAGCGCTATCTTCACAGATTTATGTAAGACCTACCCCGAAAATAAGACCTAGTTCAGCTTTTACGTTACATAGAAAGCTGCTGCTGAAAACTACATTTCCCAGCAGGCAGCTGGACAGCTGCAGCCTTCAGGTACCGTGTGGCAGTATTTTTTCACTCCCCTTCTCCATCTTCTTCTGGACTGTATGATACAGTACATTCCATATCTCTCCTCTGTGTGCCTCAGCAGCATATTTTCTTATTTATTTTTTTTCTACCATAATTAATAAGACATCCCCTGAAAATAAGACCTAGTGTGGTTTTTTTGGGGGGGAAAAAATATATAGGACAGCGTCTTATTTTCGGAGAAACACGGTACTTTACTAAACGAACGGTAGCCCGATTTGTATTTAATTGTGTCACTAAGTTTCTTGAAAAATGCCCGTGATGCCAGTACATGAACAGGAAGGGGGAGGCTACAAACACTCCTGTGAACCACGACTATGCTATATAAACTAGCTGACCATATACACAGCTGCAATTTTATAAGAATACAAAAGCCCAGTTGTAAGCAACTACATCACCAGCAAGTCAAGAAACCACAAATTGGATTTACTGATGTACGTTACTAAGATCCACATTTAATGCAGAGTTTTCAGTAAATGGAATGTCCCACTGTTGCAAACAAAAAATAAAAAAGTGATGAAAACCCAGCCTCCTTATATAAGCCTCCTATAAGCTGTCTGGAACCTGGTGACAAAAATCTTATTCTAGTATAGTGGGTGAGTCCTGCTTTACGACGCAGACAAAGCATGCTGAATTATTCCAAGTTTGATTTGCGTCCCTGGGGCAAGAGAAATAAAAATTGTGGTTTTCATTGTTTTTTTATTCTGCATTAGAACATGCTTTATGAGTACATTTATAAAAATAAATCAAATTCATATTCAATTCTAATAAAGCATTAACCCTCTGTTTAGATGGGCCTCATGTAACAATGAAGAAGTTGGGATGCACTATAACATCACAAGGCAGAAACATATCTGCTGTAGCTACCATGCATTCAATTTTGGTAACTTTACTATGATATCATGTCAATGGCAGCGGTGGTTCGGAAATGTACCCTTTGGAAGTAGAAAATCTTTGATCTTATCGGTGGCCAGTTGATTGACGTTTATAGAAGATCCTTCTTTTACCATTGCATAGATTTGCAGTACAGCTAACTACCCCCTCCCTCATGCATTTGTTGGCATCTCTGCACCTGTTAGTGCCAATACTGCCATTTCTAAGCCCAATGAATGTGTATACATTTGCCTGCTTTTTTTAAGTTTGTCCCCATGATTACTGAGATCAAGCATCACTTTTGTACTTCTCAAACAACACAGCTTGACCTGCCTTCCATCTCACAGCTCTATACAGTTTATTTTGCCCAATCATACTGTGAACATAATTACATGATGTAATGTGCACCACAATATTTTTAAATGCCTAAACTCCAGAGAAACCATAGGGCCTGGTTACACATTTTTTGACCTACCTTTTAAGGTCTAGCTTCTGGGGACAGAGCTCCCTATAATAAACCAGGCTCTAATCCAGCCATAGTCACAGCAGCACCAGAGAGATATTATGCCTCAATAACACACTGGATAAATACTTTTAACAGTAAGAATCTGCACTGCTACTGGGTCATCTGGCTATAACACCTCAGGCAGCCTCCAACGTCCTTTCCATAAAGCATTGCCCAGATGCCAGTAGCACTAGTGAATTCTATATGGCTAGCATTGCTGGGATACCAAGAGATGAGATCTCTAACAGGTACCCTTATTGAAGTCTTGCAACATCAGTGCTCCTGGCTATATAGTGTGGCAGGAATAATACTCTCCAGTACCGTTTGTATAGGAGAGAAATGTACTAAAGAGGAGTGATAGGGCTGTACTGCATAAACTCATTCTCATCGTGCCCAATTTCATAGGCAGCAAAGATCGTATAGCTTATAGCAGGGATGTCCAAACTCCGGCCCTGCAGCTGTGGTGAAACTACAAATCCCATGAAGCATCTCTCTCCGGGAGTCATGTCTGTGAGAATCTTGCAAAGCCTCATGGGATTTGTTGTTCCACCACAGCTAGAGGGCTGCAGTTTGGACATCCCTGGCTTATAGAATACCTGAGACGTCAGAAATGTGGAAGTTGCAATTGCTGACTTCCTTCTGACAATGCTAGTCGCCTGGCTTATGTATTTTCTAAGTCACTCACCTTGATTAAGTGTGCAGGTAAGGAAAGTCAAAGTCTGAACCCCTTATCACAGCACTCGTTATGGGTCAGTAAGTCGGAAAGTATTGAAACCATTAGAAAAGTCTATAAAAGCGAACTCACTGACTATCAGCAGTAAGCTGAAAGCGCAGCTGCTGCTTTACTGAAATCTACATCAGTGTTATCAGCCCTCACTTCTGAACTACAGATAACCTCCCTCTTTATATTATGAAGATGGGGGGAAAGTAGGTTGTACAAATCCGGAGTGAACAAGCCTAGGTCAGCATTTCTCAACCTTTTTTCAGTCATGGCACACCCTTTGAAAGTATCAAGGCATCCCTGTCTAAAATGTAAATGGAAAAAATGACATGTGGCCCTCCAAAATCCACACCAGACACTTGTCTAAGGTACATTAGGACTCCCCCTTACATTAGGAGCCCCCTCCTTTCTTTCAGAGGCCCCCTCTCTTACACCAGGAGACTGTCCTTTCAAATAAGAGCCCTCTCCTTCCTTTTCCCCTTTACATTAGAGTTCCCCTCTTTTCATCAGTCATGCCATCACCTGGGGAGCCACAACTGTAGCAGCATGAGAAGGCCTGGACGCAAAGCAAAGTTTCCATCCTTTTTCTGAATGGATCACACCCTCCCTAGCATCATTTGGTTCCATGGTGATGGCAGCTGGCCCCCCTGCACCATGGAATGGCATTATGCAGTGTGAACATTTAGAAGAACCCCGAAGGCGCCCTGGATGAGAAAGGCTGGCCTAAGGTGACTGGGCTACTCCTCTGTATAATACAGTACAGTGAGTGAGCATTGCCACCTTAGGACAGAAATTGAGTTACTGGCAGAGTCACCATGTGAAAAAAAGAAAACCCCATTTTCTAGGATAACTAAGCTGCAATGTATTGTACTTTGTTCTTGGGAGTAGATACACTAAGTAGTGGCAGCCTCCATAGGTTTCTAGTAAGGGGTTTGTGTATCCTGATTAAACCATTTCAGTTTATTTTGTACCTCCCATTTGTTCTTAATCTACTGTACATTTTCTGGAATAGTCTATTTGTTCTACAGAGGCAGTCATTATTATTGTACTTCATACTAAAAATCGGCAACGCAATTTTCTTGTTTGACCAGAAACATCTAGTATTTTATACAATAGTTCCTACTGCTACATATAGAGCTCTTCGCCCCACTCAAAATCTATAATGCATTACCCCATTATGTTTCCTGTAAGTTCAATTATTTTCTATGAAGTGAACACAAACATTGCCATAGCTAACATTTTGTGCTCTTTATTTGCAATATAATTTGTCCATATATATTTGTTTTCATATGAACACAGTTTGACTACCTGTAGTGACAGTGACAAGCAGCAGACAGCATGCATAATAGTATGTGTTAATGACAAATTGACACTTAAGAGAAATTTCTGTTGATCAACAGAGAACATCCTTCATTTTATTCATGTATCTCGGTAAACTACATGTTCTTATTATTTTGACTACTACTACTACTACTTTGTCTTACCAGGCAGGTATACATGGAGGAAACATGCAATTTTCTGAGCTTGGAGAATACATACTTAAAATAGAGCCAGTCTGTTCAGTAAAAATTAAAACCTGGATAGCAATGTGTTCTAGCCAATCAGATGTTATTCTTCAGCAGATTATTTTGTGACTAATAAAAGCTGTAGTGTTAATGATCTTGTCTCTTTGGTAAAAGTTGAGAATGACTGACGGATTCACATTTGAAATGCATTCAAAAAGTTGTTATACCCGTAGTCAGTTCTACGTTGTCTTTATTCATGAGAAAAATGTATACTTCCAATGTTCAAATCAGACATGGCTATCTGCCCTCAGCAGCATCACAAAGAGTTGGGAGCCTCTGGCTCTGCCTCATTGCTTCTATTATGTGACTTTGATCATTTTATGGGCTGAACCAACTCCATTCTCATTGTCCTAAAAAATGTAATAAATTCACTTTGTGTGGACAAGGCCAGCGTTCACTATAACTAGGGAATAACATTGTATTAGCATGTGCGATGTCTATACATAACGTAGTGCAAGTGGGTTAACAGGGAATACAGATAAACAAAAAATTGTGGTACTAAATACAGAAAGACTTATTAATGGGATGTAGTATACATCATTTTATGTTATAGAGAATAGAAGCCTTAAAACACTTCATTTATTCCAATTTATTTATTACTTTTTCATTTCTTTTGTAATAAAATAGACATTAAAAAAGGTCTTCAATAAATTACAGAACTTTTGGTCCCGTTCAGATTCCCATGGAGTGACTTGGTTTACAAGCATGTGCTGTATACCGCTGCTTTCTGGCTGATAGCTTGTAGAAGTGCCCGCACTGTTTCTTCCAGAGTCACCAACTGTATTGCCTTTTCTTCTAATATTCTCTGGTTGTCTTCATATGTTTTTTCTAAATCTAGATTTAGAATAGAGAACATGTATTCTTAAATTCCTATATAGAAAAATGGATTCACAATGTATCAACAGGCAGCCATTTTGGAAAGGACCAACGGTCACGTTTCATTTTTGTGCTTTATTTAATCTTGCCTTGATGTGTGGGTAAAGGCATACCTTTTTTTTGTTAGTCGTTTTTTGCATCAGGTACTCTGTAAAACCTTCTAAACTCTTTAATAAACACATAAACCACAAAAACATACGCTCAGCGGCTACTGCCCCAGCCCCACTCCATGGGGGAGGTGAAGAACACATCAGGTAGACATCCATGGCTACACAGAAGCATAGCAACCAATTTTAGATTGTAAGCCCTCAGGGGCAGGGCCCTCCTTACCATCTTGTCTTGAATTGTATTGTAACTGTAATGTCTTCTTTGTAAAGCGCTGCGCAAACTGTTGGCGCTATAAAGACCCTGTATAATAAGAATATACAGGTCCAATACTGACAAGTGTGACAGAGATAAATGAATGTTACAACATTCACTACAACAGATAGCAGGATTTGATTCAACATTAGAACCCATGGGACATACAGTATTTTGGCAAAGTATACATCCAGGAGTAAAAGTAAAATGTGAACTACAAAGTGGCTCACTACAAGCATGTACATAAGTAGGCCCTCAGCCATCATCTCAATAATTCGTGCAAGATCAGAGGTTAGGGGGCATTAAGCCTGTCTTACCACAGTTTTAGGAATTTTTGAGGGCAACCCCTGTTCTGGTATATTAGCCTCTCCTTGCGCAGTAGCATTGACTTGGCTCTTCCAAGATCCTAAAAGGTTGGAGGGTTTGGGAAAGCCAGTTTTGTGCTATAAAAAGTGCAAGTGACCAGAGTTAGCTCCTCTGGTTGGTATTGTTCCTGATCAAGCATACCCAGGAAGCAGGGTCCAGCTAGGGTCCCTGTATATCTTTAGACTCTCTGCCAAGTCTATCTTCCAGCTGGGGTGATTGACTCCACTATTTGTCCTGGTTACCATTTATACAGAGACAGAAAGTAAGAGGAAAGGCTACATTTTTGTTGTGAGGGTAAATCACCCAATGGGGGCAAAAGTTCCAGTAACAACTACCGAAGATGCAAGTTAAAATATACCTTAGAGTTGAAGCCATTCCCTTACCTTTTAATAAGTTGAGTTTCTTGTTTGCTTGTGTTAACAAGGCCTTTGCTTCTTTTTGAAGTTGCTCTGCTTTCTTTTTGGCCCCTGAAGAATCTTCAGCTTTTTTGGTTATCAAGTCTTCAACTTCTTTATATTTATTACTAAGTTCATCATCTAGAACCTGCAATATTGAAGGTAACCATTAGGGTGCAGTAAAAGTTTGTTCAACAACCATAACGCATGTTAATTCTTGTAAGTACATTTAAAAACCCATCACAAATGGATGTAATTAAACTGATCCGCGTCTTACTTAAACCTCATAGACTTGGAGTAGAAGAATTACAAAAAATAGGGTTAAAACAAAATAGTTTTTTAGTTCTTTCCTGGTGCATTTTGGAGATGCGTAATGAGAGTATCCTCAGAGTTTATAGAGTGCATACTGTATAGCTACAATCAATAAGACCCAAGGTCATATTCATAGCTGAGATGGACATCTTTGGTCGTTTTTCAAACTTTTGTTTTTAGAGTTTGTATAGGTGTTTGTGCGTGTTTTTGCATGTGTTTCAGGCTTGAGAGGTTTTGTTTTTGTTTTAAATAATTTTTAGCTAATGGAAAGCACGTTACAAGCCAAGAAAACGCACATTACACATGTTTTTCAGGTGCTCCCACAACGCACGAGTCTGCCCCCAAGAAAGCTCATGAACTTTCAGGAGCAATGAGCTTCAAGCAACACTACACTTAGGTGTGAATAGGCATCCTTGAATATAATGGAAATCCTATTGTTGAGAATTGAAACGCTTCTGAATGCAGGCTAATGCTGGCTGTAGATCAATTGTTGACTGCTGCTGAATTGGCCAAATTCAAGCAATGGGTGGCTCTGCAAGCACCACCCAGCTTGACAAACGTTGATTTTAGAAGTGACTGATCTTGGTGGGAAATTATCGGCTAAACAGTGACCGCATGCTTTAAGATGCAGTCACTGTTTGGGTATTCAGGCAGCCGTGGGTGCTGCAGCTGCTGAATACAATAACTGGCAGTGAGGATTCATCCCTCTGTGTGGCTCAATACTACCTTTGTATGGCTATGTTTACTGCCTCTCAATATGGTGAGGCTTCAGAAAGATAGATAACTGGCTGCAGAGGGGAGAGATTGTCAGCAACACATTATATGACCAGAAAATGAGACACAGGGCTATCAATTCAGAATTCTTAAATGCTGAAAAATGAATAGGTCATATTGAGTAGAGAGGATCAGGTTCTTTATAGCAGAAACATAGGGCAGGTAAAGGTTTGCATTTCAATTATTTTACAAAGTGGGTGGAAAACAAGTTATACTGTTGTAATGCATTTTTTTTTCTCTCAATGCATTGGCCTCAAATGTTGATTATCATAAGACAAGACAAACCTTTTTCACTTCATCTGCATCCGTTTTCACAGTTTCAACAGTCTTTTCAACTGCATCTAAAGAGTCGGAGTTGGAAGTAGACTTCAACATTAGAACTCCAAGGTTTTTTTCAAGTTCGTTCACACGTGCAGTGGCATTCTTTAAAGTTTCTTCTGAGACTGCCGCTTCCGACTCAATCTGTGGGAAATAAAGTCACGTTCTCATACTGAGCCAAGGAAAAAGACCAGGAAAAGGTTCATACACATATTCATCAGTCATCAATTAGCATTTTTCAATTAGTAAAAAAAATAAAGTGCCCATTTCTAGTGTTGCCTTGTATCATGAACTACCTGAAATCAGGTATTATGCTCAGTTATCTCATATTTAAAGTGGACACGAACTGAAAAAGTGAAGATTTGCTATCCTATAGTGACTATCTAGAAATGTATATTGTGCCTCAGCAGTACCCAGAAAAAAAATGTTTGCCTAGAATTCCTCCAGGAAGTAGTGTATTTCCTGTGCCTACAGCCTCATGGTTGTAGATATGTAGTGTGAGAGGCACTCTGCCTTTCGTGGGAGATTTAAACTGAGATTTGGGGATCTCTCTACTGTGCTGCTACCTGCTCTCCTTGCTGGAGAGGAGAGAAAGCTGGACCTGCAGATAAGCATCTCCTACTGTTTCTGCTGTAGTTATTCTGTGGATCTGTGCTTTTAGAATCACCTCTCCTGCTGTTGCTTATTTATTCTTTCATCATTTACCAGATCGCCTAGGGGGCAGCTCTGATATGAGGAGGCAAAGCCATGCCTCTACCAACTTGGCTGCCTCCACAAAAAAGACAAGGCATGGTAAGTCAGTAATGGGTAAAAGGATCAGTAGCAGGTTTGTCTTTTTTGGGTATAGCTTCTGGAGTAAGGTCCTCTTTAAAGCCCAACTCCAGCCCCTCCCCACATCCGCTGGGGGCCCCTCACTGTATTAATAATTTTTTTTATTGTGCATATATGTCACTTTTTTACATGTCTTCTGGCTGATCACATGACATGCAGGGTTTTCTTTTTTTCTGGTGCTGAGCAGTCATGATGAGGGTGCGTTCATCATGACCTGGGCTCACAGGATAGCGTTTGAGTGATGTTAGGTTCTCTTTAGCCCGGAAGAGGAACAATGCTAGACCACAGAGTGGTGATC
>NW_017309997.1:19284-27643 GCF_000935625.1 Nanorana parkeri
AAAGATTATTATTTTATTTTCAAACTGCCGTGCAATTTATTATAAAAACAACTAAACTGGACTTACAGAAGTCAGCAGATCATTTGTCCCTTTAATGTCATTGTCTGCTTGCTTAATAGCTTTTTCAGCAGCACTCTGTGCTTTGCCTGCTTCCTCTAGAGCTTCTTTCACCAGATCAGCTGTGGCCTTAACATCTGATGCGCTTTGGCTATAATGAGACAAAGTAATACATTTTAGGAGATTATTAACACTAGTCACAAATTATAAATACTTTCTCCACTCATTCCCAACTCTTTCACTTCTTGGAAATTATAGATTAGGTAACTTTTCTATTGACAATAACTGTAATAATGTAATAAAAACAAACATTCCAGATCTGCTGATGAAAAACTGTAGTATTGTTGTAGATCGACAGTATATTTACAGTTACTATACAGACTCCAGTTGACTTCTCATTTGCAGAAAGTCATATGAATACAGCGGATATTGCAGCCAATGTCAAATGTAATATAGTATCTACAAAAATGTACCTTTCTTGGCAATAAAGTCTTCTTAGGTGGCCCATTGGCCTGGAAGACTGTCTGAGTGAACACTAAAACTGAGCCTGGCACTCATGGCTACATAAGGCCTGTAGACCCTCCATTTCCTTGTATCAGTAGATTGCTAGGGTGTAAACTAACATTTGGAGAATTTCTAACTGCGAATACAGGTAATGAATACACTTTAAAAACTGGTTATCTCATTGCATTAAAAGGTTGTGTTGGGTTTTAGAACATACAGTTCATCCCAGGTAAAACTTACAGGGACTTTAGGTCTCAAATCTTCACTTAGTAAAAAAGCACTGACAAGCCCATTTAATCTCAGGTGTGTGATGTAGTAGTATATAGTAATATTAGAATAGGTCAATGTGCCACTCTCCACTTTTTTTGCAAAAGCATTACCTTGATTTTTTAGCTTCGTCCAGCAGAGATTCTGCTTTAGCTATGTCCCCAGCGCTTTGTTGAAGGATTGTTTCTACATCAGAAAGGCTTTCCACTCGTTCCTTTATATCTTCAGTAAGAGCTTGCAGCTGCTCAGGAGTAGTGGGCATCTCCATTTTCAACACTTCACTAGCAACAGCCTCAATACTATCCAGATCAGCTCCATCTTCTATGTAAGCAAAACAACATTACTTGTAGAGGATGTACCATAATGAACACAGCATTTTTAATTCTGACTTTATTCGTCAAAGTATAGGTATAATGGCAGTGCAAAAGAAAGATACTGTATGTGAAGCAGACACAGAATGAACAAGGACTTCTGACCTGACCCCACCAAGCCTATTATTGCCTGCTCAATGGATAGTGGCACACTGATATATTCCAAAAGCGGCTTCTTTATTGATTCATAAAATCAATTGCACAGTAGATAGAGAGACTCTAAAATGTTTCATATGCAGAAAGGTGCTTCGTCCCTATGAAACATGTTAGATGGCTCTGTTCATTTCCTGTGTAATTGAGCGCATGGATCAATAAAGAAGCTGCCTTTGGAACATGTCAGTGTGCAACTATCCAGTTTTTAGCAGTGATGAGCACCTAACTTTAGTGGGCAAGCTTGGACCGATACTATGGTTTAATAATACTGGCTGCTCTAGATTTGTGAAGCCTACCCCATTCTCTGCTGCATTCGTATTATAATAGGTAGTCCCAATTATAAATTACAATAATAGAAACAACAGTAGGAGGAAAAAAAAGGTAAAAACCAGATCATTTTATCTGACTTTACATAGCTTAATTGTAACACTGCCTTTTTGACAAACCAGAAATTCTGCAGGGACCAAATGGTAACATTTTGCAAATATTATTTATGGTCCTTTTTATGTCATTATGCCTGTATAGGCATTTGCAATATCCATTGTGCCCTATTGGAAGACATCAGTAGTCTTAGGCTCAATTCCCCAAAAGAGCAAACTAAATTTGAGCACTTCTTTCTTTTGGGTGCGGTGGAGGCATTGCAGGCCTAAGTGGATGGAAAAAAAAAATACTGCTTACAGAGTGGACTATTTTGCCTTGCAATAACCAAAAGGTGGTGCTACTCTGTCTCTGCACTCTGACAGAGCAGCAGAAGGGCTCGAAATCACAAACTTTGCTTACTATGCCCAGAAAAACTTTTGTGCACGGCTTTCTCCACTTGGGAAAAGCACAGAGAAAAGATACTTTTATACTGAAATTCATTCTTCTCAGATTCTGCATTTTCTTCTGCTCACATTAGGGGGTGACTATAGTCCTTATTCTGTTATATGAAAAAAGGTAGGAAGCCTATACATACGCATTAAAAAGTCCCTGATTTGCTTGATGAGATTTCTTAGGTCTTCATTGCTTTTGTCAACTTTCTCTTTTGTTGAGTTGGCTTTATTTAGAACACTTTGGGCATTTTGTTTTGCCTCCTCTGCTCTTAACTTTGATTCCGCAACCTAGTAATAGAGATAGAAAAAGAAAAAAAATAATCATGAGTGAGCTCTCCACAAAACCACAATAAATAATCCTCCAAACAAGATTTCTTGTTCCGTTCCGTTCTGTTACTGAACATGGCTAATTCAACACCTTATTAGACCTGTTGTCAATACTTATGGCAAGCTACACAATATGCCCATGTATAGGCATAATATTTAAATTGGAAATCTAGGCAAATATTAAAAACAACACTATTTAATCCAGGTATATATTCATACATATATACAAGTAGCTTAAAGCTGAGCTTCAGACAGATATTAAAACACCATTTTATTTTTTTTGCTTTAAAAATAATTTTTAGCTACAGGGAGAGGGAGGGCAAAACTATGTACCAGTCAAAGCTCTAAAACTTTGTACAATCCCTTTCACAATGAACATGCCTTCAAGAGATGAGCAGAAGGCTAAACTCATCAATCTGCTGCTACTCCTTCAAAAGTTCAGCCACAGGCTGGGTAGGTGAGTATTACCCATGAATTAAGAGGAGGGGGGAAATAAACTGTGCACATGGAGGATGACTGTAGCTAAAAGGCGACACAGGTCTACCGCATATACATGGCTTCCTGAAATTAGGGTTTTCTATCTGGAGTTCTGCTTTATTGCTTTAATACCTCCATTTTCAGAAACCAAAGTGAATATCAAGCCAAAAACTTTTTTTTTGTAGTTTTGGATACAGAGGGAAAAGGATTAGATTTTAACTTCCATCTTTGGCTCCATTAACCTCCTTGGCGGTATTCCCGAGTGTAGCTCGGGGTTACTTCTCCATACCCTGAGCTACACTCGGGAATATCCCACTGTATTTACTTACCTTGTCCCTCGAGCCGTGCGGTGTCCTCCGGCCGGCACCGGCATCTGTCTTCCGGGTTCCGTCCCTTGCGAGCGTACGCGTCGCTCGGGGGCGGAACCGGCAGGAAATTCGGGAAAAAAACAAAAAAAATAAAATAACAAAAAAAATCGCGCCGAAAAATTAATGAAAATCAAAAGAATCATACCGCCAGGGAGGTTAAAGAGATTTAGCCTAATTTCCTGTCCTGGTGAAAAACAGTTTCACCGCACAGGAAGGGAAATTCTGCAACAGGGACACTGACAGAAATAAAAATCTGATAGGGGTTCTACCCTTCCCTAACTCAAGCAGATTTGTATTTCTCTCTGTGTTGTTGTTAGAGAGGTTTTCAGCAGTACAGGAAGTGAGGGGTAATCTCCCTGATGGAGCCCCAGATAGTAGTGAAATCCTAACAGGGGTTCTAAGCCTTCCCCACTCTTCCAAAAAAACTAGGAATAATTACATGGCTGGACATACAGTTTAGAAATCCAAATAAATGAACACAACAAACATTTCAGTTCTCATTCTTACCAGCTTGGAAAGCTCCTCCACTTCTGCCATTGCACTCAGAATGTCTTTATCAAAATTCATAACGGTTTTCCATGCACTGTTGGCTATGTCCACCAAGCCATTACAACCATCTCCTCCACATTTCCTCTTGCCATCTTCTGTTGTGCAGCCAAGCCCTCCACACTGTGAAACTTCACATGATGCACCAACTGGTGTTCCACAAGTCTGGAGAGAAAGAATTGTAAGCTTTTAATGCGAGTCCAACTCCTGTCAGTACTGGTGAGGTCTACATTATTGACACAAAACTCAAAACAAGGTGCAGTTACTCACAGTAACTAACTATAAATCGCAGATTGTACCAGTTTAGAGACATCAGTGCAAAAAACAGTATATCTCATTAATTACTAAGATCTGCTTAATTACGAACATCTCTTTCAACACTGGTCTTTCTACTAAATAGTAATTCACTAAAAACTGCAGATCCAGAGACATACAGGAAACTGAACCAATATGCAAAGCTTGATGTCTTATTAAAAAGCTTAGCTTGACCCGCTCCTCCCCAAAGCCTCCTTTTGGTTAGTTAAGTCAGTTATCATATTAGAACTAGATGCAAGGTTCATGGATAGAGCCAAGCTCAACATTGTTTTTTTAAATTATTGGTATTTATATAACGCCGACAATTTTTACGCATCGCTTTACACAGTGCACATTCACATCAGTCCCTGCCCTCAAGGAGCTTACAATCTATTGTCCCATGTATACATACAAGGGCCAATTTACACAGGAGCCAATTAACCTACCAGCATGTCTTTGGAGTGTGGGAGGAGGAAACCCAGGCAAACACAGGGAGAACATGGAAAATCCTCGTAGATAGTGACCTGGCTGGATTCAAGGACCCCCAGTACCACAAGGCAGACACACTAGTCACTACACCACTGTGCTGCCCTGCATTGTGATTCACAAATAACTTCGGTTGCCTTTATCTGTGGATTGCTTTTATATGCACTTTTTACTGAAGGTAAACTCTGTTTTACATATTTTAATCATGTGCTTCGGTTGAGTTGCCCCGGCTTGTGACAGCTTTGCAGCTGTGTACAGCATTGGTTTATGCGCTAATGTTTCATAAACACATTAGATTTATGTTCTTTATAATTTCCAGATGGTATGATCAGACCATTCACAAGTAAATGTTGGCAATCTGAAATCTACTTTAACTAGTGTTTTAGTTAATAAAATTCTCAGACAAAGTTATTTGGTACCACTATTAACTGCATGCAAGTATTGCTGAAATGATGCCTAGCATTTACTAGGCCATTATAATATACTGTACATGTTACTTTCTTTTTACTACACTCATGTAGGCAGCAGCTGTATTTGCTACTGCTTGACATTTCATGTAAATATTTTTGGAACGCTGTGTTGCTTTTTTAAAACCTTTTTCAGATTTAGGAATTTTCTTGGCATTCAATTTAGCTCCAGGTGTTTCAAACAGGAAGCCAAGATGTTGTTTTCTTAGAACATTTCCACATTCTTCTACACCATAGAAGCAAATGTTGCACATTTTGCAATGTTAATTCACAGACAGACTGCAAACAACACTGGATTTAAGCAATGTTGTACATCCAGGAATATTTAAACGTAGCAATGAAAGAAAAATAATACCTCATAAGACTGACTGTGCACTTTGTGAACCAGGATTCTTAAAATGGATACAAATTAAACTAACCAACTCTTTTTCTGTATCCCCTGTTATCAATGAACAGGAATCATTTATGAGTGTTCCTGTTGAGGAACAGAGTATGTTTACTATAACTACAATTATGAATGAACAGGAGATGTAGATCACTCCCATTCATTCATAATTGAGGATACAGTAACCATACCATATCCTCAATTATCTACAAAACACTCAGCGATCGCTGATCACTGAGTGTTTGATCTCGCTCTCCTCTCTGACACACTGTCACACGAGGCTGAGCGAGCAGTGCACGGAGGAGAGCTCAGACTCCTGTGACAGCGTGGGCTGTCTCTGCCCCCCACACCGCTCTGCTGGACTGTGATAGGCGGCTGAGCGGTGAGGGAGGAGAGACACCGGCCGATCACGCCGGTCTCCTCCCGCAGCGCTCGGCCGGCTGTCACTTTCTCTCCTCCCCGCTGGGACACAGAGCAGCGCCCAGTGGAGAGGAAAGAAATCACGGCTGCGCCGACAAAACGGCAGGAAAATGGCACTTTCGGCATTTAGCCAAAAGTGCCATTTTTGGCCGGCGCCACCTTCAGCTTTACGCCCGGGGCCAGCGCACCGGCTGCCCCATGGTTGTTACGCCACTGACCCCACCCCCCCCCAAAAGAAAACCCACTGGTATACATATTGGATGTCTAGAAATAGCTGTACATTTGCTGGTTATAGGTGCCATACAGTTAAAATGACATATAATGGGTGTCAAATCTAACAATTAAATCTATAACAGAATCTAAGAGTGTCTAAAGATCAAGGCTTGCACAACACTGCGTTAGCCAAGGCCATGGCCATCGCTTTAATGAGGTACCCTGAGGCTATTGCCTCAGGCGGCAGCTTTGCGTCATGTGGGGGGGGGGGGTGTAAGGCAGAGTGGCATGCATTGCAGTGTGCCTGCCTGCCCATTTCTGGCCGGAGCATTCCAGGTTTACAAGAGCCAAGTGTGGGGGGATGTATAAGGGCAATAACACCTCCCACCCAGCTCCTGGCAACCTGAGACGCTCTGGGCAGAATCCCATCCAGCCCCCGGCAACCCCAGTGATGTCACTGGTTGCCAAGAGCTAGGTGGGACGCCTGCTAGAGTGTCCTAGGTTTCCAAGAGCCGAGCCAGGAGATGCAGAGCCTGCAGAGGGAGCTGTGTCCTCTCCTGTCTGGCAGCCCTCCCCAGGAGGCAAAAAGTCTAGGAAAGCTAAGGCTATGTCTTTCAAGATGACTTGATGCCAAGTCCCATCATACACATCAGCCACATCATATTTGTATATATCAGAGAAGGTGTCAGCACGGGGGGAGATGCCAGCTTGGAGAGAGCTGTACTAGGTGTTCATTGCATTATCCAGCCAGATAAAACAGAATGAACAGACAAACCCCTAGAAAGATCAACTGTGATCGCTTTAACGGAAACCTGTTTTCAGAAAAGTATGTAGGCTGCCATTGATGATCTCTGATGTTGAAGATTTCTTGCCTGTCACACTGATCTTTCTGATATTAATGGTTTTCAGGTCACAGACCTTGAAGTTACTCTGACTTGGCTTGCTACATCTTTTCTCTGTGTCAGTGACTCAGAAAGCACTGAAAACCAGACAGAGCCAAACATTTTCAGGCGAGGCGAGTGATGGCAGCCCACATTTATTATTTCTAGTATAGGTTTACTTTAAAATCTCTCCATGTCTTTAAAAGTAAAGAAAGTGGGCATAACTAGGTCTATGTTTGGGACCAATATTGGTTTTAATAGTGCGGTAACAAATATGCTATTTTGTTGGTTGAATTATTCTTTGAGTGAGCAGCATTTAAAAGGCTATGGACAGCTTTAACTATTGAAGCCCATGTAAGCAAAGTCAGCCATCTTAAATAAAGTTCCTATTCTAAAGAGACCATTTTAAGTGCAGTAACCCAGAGCAACCAATTCAAATTCAAGCTGCTAAAGACAAATTTGTAAAAAAAAAATGAACTCTTGTCCCTGTCCCTAGGCGTTTTGTAGCTGTTACCAACAAGCTGCAAAACGCCCAACACAAGAAATCCCATGATTTTCAATGGCCCCTGTGCATTCAGACACCAGCAGCAAAACTTAAAAAAAAGTACATGAGCTTCTTTTGGCAGTTTGCAGGTCCCTTTTCCCCATAGACTTTAATAGAAGCGACACGCTTCTGTGCGCATTTTTATGTGTGCGCGTTTGACTCCCAAACTGCCAGCTAAAACACACATCTTCATCTGTGTGCATCTAATGTGCGCAAAATTATGCAAAAACTTTGACACCTAGTTGTGAACAGAGGTTAAAGGTTATGAAACCTAAATATTAGCATTAGAGAATAAAGAACTTTACTTTTTTGGGGGGTAAGATACAGTTGAACATTTTAAATGAAGGTACACACACCTTTTCAGACAGCAAAGAAAGATCCAAATTCTGGACCTCGCCAGCAAGTTCATCTAAAAATCGAGACTGCTCCTCTTGCCCTTCTTTAAATGCAATATATTTTTCATCTATGAGATCTTCCACTACCCGTCGTGTAGACCCTGAATGTTCAAGAATGCTATCTGGGTTCACAGCAGAGGCATTGACCTTCTCCTCTGCCTCTAGAGACATCTGGAAGTATTTATTGATGCTGTCCATAGCTCCTATAAAACACAAAATGACATGTCTGTGTGCATGCAAGCACTCCTTGTCAGCTTAATCATATTTAAGAATTTGTTTTATACTTTCTCGATTCCATTACTTGTTATTTTCCTATACATACATACATACATACATACATACATACATACATACATACATATATATATATATATATATATATATATATATAT
>NW_017309997.1:27668-32570 GCF_000935625.1 Nanorana parkeri
GATCTGAGGATAAAGAGAACCAAACTATTAAAAACAATACTAAACCTCTTTATAGGACTGCAAATACAAAATTCTCATTGTGTAACATTAATTAACACTCATGGGGAAATGTGGATTTGTGTAAGCTCTCACTGTTCTGCCATGTTCTCATAGTTACAACTACACTGGCTACATACACATTCTTTTTGCATAGTTTTATCTTGGGAGAAGAATGTTGCGCTTCAGAAAGGAAACTATTTCAAAAGATAGGGGCAAGTAAAGTTGTTTTGGATGTGTTAGTGGTGTAAAGCTGTTGATCTTTGTTTAAAGAATTTTCTTTCAATAAAGATTAGGAAAAATATATTATCTGTGCATTGTGCAAATAGTTGCAGTCCTCATGCGAGTGTACCAGTCACGTGGTTTGATCTGATTGCCGTCCAAAGAACATCACTCGGCATTAATTATGGTTTCATCCATACACATGGCAATTTTCAGCTCTGTGACCTTACCTATGCAAACCCCAAGAACCCATCCAGATCTTTGTAAAACACATGTATGTAGCCAGCAACACCCCCTTCCCCATTGTAGTGCACCATCAAAAACATGCATTTCTGCATTAAAAACATGCATTCTCAAATCACTTGATTACCAACAAAATGGTAAAAAAAAAAAAAGAATGAAAAATTACAGGAATTGCTGGATTAAAAAAAAACAAAAAACAACAACACAAAGCAGGTAGGCAATTCGGATTAATTTTCAGTTTTAGTTCTTGAAAGGATTTCAATTCTTGTAACATTTGTATATAAGAACATGCAGGATATTAAAATTACCTTTGACATTAGAAATCTTCATGTACTCCAGCTGCTCTCCAAGCTCTTTCACTGCTTTGCTAACACCATCTGCATCGGCCTGTAGATCATCCAGTTTTAGTGAACCATTCAGGTTAATTTCTGCTATCTTCTTCTCCACTTCTTCAACCTTTTCCCAGACTTCTGATTTCAATTTCCTACAAGTCAGCCACAAAATCCAAAAATGAGCCATATTGTTTGAGTCACAAGTAATCACCAATAAAAGGTGTTCCAAAAAAACCTTTTTTGAGAAGTATTTCTACAAGTTACCATTGTGTGTCATATACATATTATATATATATTATATATATATATATATATACACACATTTTCTAAATGAAAAAATGGAGCAACAACTGGTTTGTTTGTTCCCTAAATACACCAATGTGTCACATTAGTTGAACCCCAGGGACACATACAAAAAAACAAAAACAAAACACCTTTATGCATTAAGAAAAAAAAATTAGAACTTTTAAGTGCTTGCATGACTGTCTGAAATCCACTTTTATAACATCTTCCCTAATCCCCATATGCTAAACATTTAGGCTAGGAATAGAAATGCCAGCAATTTAAGGTGCATTGCACACAACTGCCATCTTAATATGTTTCAGTCATTGTGACTGGAGGGGAGGAGGGGGAGGAGAGCACCTAGACTTCTCTTTTGATGTATTTCTTATGTACAGTCCAATGAGCAGGTAGTAAAGAGGAAACACCATGTAAATTATATACAGTATGTCTATTTAGCCATTTGGATGTGTACCACTGTAATAATTGCACAATTCAGCCTTTCTAATAACAAAATGCTGTGCGCTGTGACCAGAATTCTATTTTAGTGGCTTGTTGATAGCTATGCGTTACTTTACACCATTATGTAATTAGGTAAACCCCAAATAGTTCCAGGGCTTGTTCACACCAACAGCTGCTCTCACCCGCATGGCCGCTGGTATGCATGTGCCCGTACACTGCTGATGTGCTTGATTGAGCCGCATTGCACTGTTTCTTTGTTGTTAGAACTTTATTTAAATGTCACAACTCACAAGTAACATTTCATTAAGTTCCATGGACTCACCGCGGTGCATCTCACTGTAGTGTGCTAAAAAACCCCCCCAAAAAAACAAAAAAAAACAAAGGGGGGGACTGCATACCTGATTTTTAAGCGCACACCACAGGAATGCAGTGGTGTGAACTGTCACCATCCATGACAAGGCAAATGGCCTTGTCTTGCGTTTAGGCTGCACTGGGAAAAAACAGCCAGTAGAACAGCACAGCAGTAACATTATATTTTATAGAAATTTACATTCCTGCTAAAAATATTTAAAGTTTATTTATAGCCATAACTTTATTTTAGGGAGAGTAGGGAATTGTTATAACCCGGCGTGTCTTTCATGTTGGGGACATTTCCCTCACTTCCTGCCCTGGTGGCACAAAAGCAAGGGAGAGGAAATATCTCCCAACAGGAGGGGCAATCCCATTATCAGCAGAATATAGGATCAGCAGAATATAGGCCCCCATTAGAAGATAGTCCCTGTTCTAGTGACAAGCATAGCATTTTGGATTTCCCATCACTTTTTGTCCTAAAAACATTGATCACCAGGGCAAACAAAGAGGATGAACAGGATTGACAGAAATGTTAACCCTTACTCATTTCAAAGCTGAGCAGAAAAACATTTGGCTATAGACATACTGACTTATTTTGAGAATGCCTGGTACATAGCTAGTTATAAAAGTTAATAGAAAATATTTTATTCCAAAAGCTATCTTATCTAGGATATAGCAGACATTGAATAAAAAGATTTTGTCATGACATACTCTGCATCATCAAAAAGTTGATCAAGGTTTTTGAGTGACTCAGCAGCGGGATTCTGTGAAATAATGGTCTGAATTTCCTTTAGTGTGTCCTGGACTTTTTCAATGGTTTTTTGGTATGGTCCAATAACTCCAGTGATTTTCAGGGCACTGGCACGGTCCAACACTCGTTGGGTCCTATTGGATAGCTCTTTGATAATTACATCCCAAAGGACAAAGCATTTGTGGCAAGGAACACAGTTTGGAAAAATTCCAGAATATCCGCGAGCACATTTATCACAACGGAATCCTTCTACGCCCTCATTGCAGATGCAATGGCCATCGGATCGATCACACTGAGGGGTCTGTATACCTCTTGAGTCACAATCACAAGCTGAAAAATACATAATAAAAATGAAAAGTTAATACATTTCCTGAAAGCATGTAAAAGATTCCTACAGAACAATTATTAAAATGTAATATTCAGTAAGTGTAATACAGCATTAATGAACTGTTGCTCATACAGGTAACAGACACTCTTTAAAAAAAAAAAACCCCAATGTTTTATGCAAAAAAAAACAAAAAACACCTTTAGCCTTTCCCTAAAAAAGTAAATTATTTTTCAAAGCATCTATTATAACTACAGTTTTTAATTCCTTCTTTGGAGGCTAATGACCATAATATAACATAGCACAGAATGGGCAGGTATATATATTTACAGATCTATGGCAGGTAAAGCAGTTCCTGCTGTATGTGTGTTTTAGCTAGACTTGTTTTTGAAGTCTATATATGCAAAAAATAAAATACATGTTGTTACAGAGACATCCAGACATAAAAACTTTCCCACACATACTATAATAATAGTTAGTAAAAAAAATTAGAGCATTGAGGAAGGAACCTCCCTCCATTTCCCCTTTTATAATTTTGTTCCCTCTCCCATATTGCCTTTGCTTTGATATTTTTTTCCCTGTGATGTGCTTTTTATGATCTTACATTTTAATTTCTAATGTACTATAACCAAGACTTGTTTAAAAGGATAACTGAAACTATACCATGTGTGTCCCATAGGTGACCTCTCACCTCCCTGAAGTTTTTTGTTATGTACTGAACTGAAATAAGAGTTTCCAAATCCTTTCTGCTGCAGCTTGTCCATGACAAGCACTTGTAATATCTAAAGTGTCCATGCCACCTCCAATATTAGAAAGGAGTAGACTAGCCACCTCCCTGCAGTGCAGTAAGTCTACAACATTAGCTCAAAATGCTGTCATGCTTTGGGCAGGCTGCTGCATCAGGATCTAGTAGAAGACTTCATGTCCAGTTAGAGCATCTATGGGACACTTTGTTTGAAGATGCACCAAGGAGGCACATAAAGTTAAAACATGTAGAAATATTATGATACAAAGTGACAGTTCTAATGGGCATTTTGTTTTACATATAATATATACCTTAATTTAATATCAGTTTTGACGGTTATCCACCTGTTCAAGAACACATACATCCAATACACTCAGGTTTACTAATTCTACGTATCCTGAGTTACCAAGTACCATACTTGGTACAAGTACAAATACAAGTACAGGTACTTCTCCAGCTCCAAGACTAGACTAGAGAAAAACTCAAAAGTTAGAAGGCAGCTGTCCTGGAATTTGTGCATCCCTGTTTTAAATGTATGCTTCAATAGATATGTCTAAATATATTATACAATCTATATTTATGGCACCAATACAATTTTTTTCCAGACCAAGTACAAGTAATTGCCCAAGTACTCATAGAAACAAGTACTGATACATTGGGGTCTATTCACAAAGCTGCCGAGGGCAGCCGAGTAAATGACCGATCAGAAGTGAAGTGAGCCGAACACTGTTCGGCTATTCACTTCAGGCTGGTACGGCTGATTTCAGCCGTATATCGGCTGAAATCAGCCGTACATCGGCTTGCTTCGTGTGGATTCAGATCAGCCGAACATGCTCAGCATGTTCGGCTGACCCGAAGTGCAGAAGGAGTTCGACTCAACCGATCCAACATCTGGATCGGCTGAGCCGAACCTCTGGCAGGCTTCTCACTGCTGTTCGGGCTATTCTGAAAGATCCCGAACAGCAGTGGAGAATAGCCGAATGCCGCGGAGCGGCATTTGGCTCGGCTGTTCTGCTCGGTCCCTCAGAGGCACCGAGCAGAACAGAAAAAGAGTGAAAAAAGTAGAAAAAAGTAAATAGAAAACGATTGTGCGGAGCTAGCAGTGACAGCTAGCTCCGCCCAATAGTTTCCTATTGTCCGGCGGCTCTGCTGCTGT
>NW_017309997.1:33313-35564 GCF_000935625.1 Nanorana parkeri
TCAGCACGGCTCAGCGCTCGACTGAGCTGCTCGGCCGTGATCGGGAGCTGTACGGGCTATTGTGAATAGCCCGTACAGCACCCCCTCGGTTCTCCTGAACCGAAGGGGTCCTGGGGCCGAAGCCAGCCGAAGGATCGGCCGAAGCTACGGCCAGATCCTTCGGCAGCTTTGTGAATAGACCCCACAGTTTTTCTAAAACAATACAGATTTCAGGACAGTGGTGGAGTGCCAGAGCTAGGTCCCAGCTGCAACTATTGTGACCCTGGTAGTTATCGTGAAAATGCCAAGTATCAGCACGAGTATATAAACATCCCTAATGATTTGCAAAGCGACTTGCTCATCATGCAAATGTGTAATTTAAAACGGTTTTGTCCACCTCAATGTATGCATACAATCATCCAGTTCCCCAATCATGATTGTGTAGATTCCCAATTTGCTCTCATCTCTTCAGATCAGACAGATTTGCGTTCAAATAATCAGCTTAAGAGCTTGTTCACACCAAGTGCGGAGCAGATGCAGAGCAGAGCAGTTACGGAAAACCTCAAAAATGCATCCAATGTAATCCAATGGTATTTTGGGCTCTAGTTCACACTAGAGCGTTCAGTTCCAGAGCATGTGGAAAAACTGCAGCATGGTCTATTTTTTTTGCTCGGGAACGCACCAAAATGCATGCAGACGCATACAAAACACATGCAAACACCTTGGAACACACTTGAAAGCCCATTTTAGGCTAAAACAATCTGGTCTCAAAGTATCACCCTAACCGTCCCCTCCGCTCTTCAAAATACCTTCTGCTTTACAGCTCCAGGACTTCACTAGTCTTTCCCATCCTCTGGAACGCCTTACCCCAACCTGTCTGACTATCTCCCACTCTGACTGCCTTTAGGCGATCCCTTAAGACTCATCTCTTCAGGTAAGCTTATCCCACCTCAACCTAACCACTCAACCGTCACGTTCAACAATTCATCCCCATACAGCTACCTCCTCATGTATCACTTGCCCCTCCCTTTTAGATTGTAAGCCCTCAGGGGCAGGGCCCTCCTTATCATCTTGTCTTGATTTTGTATTGTGATTGTAATGTCTTCCTTATGTTTTAAAGAGCTGCGCAAACTGTTGGCGCTATATAAATCCTGAATAATAATAATATTTATTTTTTTAAACGGAAAAGAACACGGCAAAACACAATGCATTGTATGTGCAGAAACTCATTCAGATCTGCTCCGCATTTGGTGTGAACATGCCCTAATATATACATGATAATGAGTTATTCTCCTGGCTTGATCTTCACAACAATTCCATAAGTCAATGCAAGTCAAAGTGAAAATATCTTAAGTGCAGTAACTTATTGAAGTGCAGTGCCTTATTGTTTAAGCTGACTAGTTTGCAACATGATATTCCTTTGGGTTCTCAGCTTAATAGCAAAATCAAACTAAGCTTTGTATAACATTTTATCTTTTCAAATGACTACATGAAGTGTTGGAACTTCACACAAGAACTATATATTTTACAAGAATCATATGAATAGTGGAGTTCATTTTATGGCTCAACAAAACACATCTTTTCTTTTCACTACAAAAACCCAAAGGTCTGTGAACAACACTCAAAATGATTAGGCTTCCCTATGGTGGCTTTTTTGAAAAGGGGAAGTTTCCTTTAGAACACAACAAAGACACTTCCAATGAGGGTCATTTAAACTCCTTTTTAGATAAGGATCAAGACTGAGAGCCACCAAGTACAAAGACCATTAAGAATCACAAAGAAAGGAATGCCAAGCTAAGATTAAACATAAGTGATCTTTGATCTTTAGAAGACCCTAAAGTTCTCTTTTTTAAACGCATGTTTGCTTAAGCATTCTTGATATCCAAACAAGATAAAAACATATTTCCATCCAAAGGTGAAATGCTATACTTGTTAGCAATTGTTTTTAAAAGCATTCTGAAAAATCTTTTTTTTTACTGACAAATGTTAAGAATTTAATCTACTGGTTTTGGAGATGGAGTTGATCTATATCTATCTAGCTATATATAGATAGATATATCTATATCTACATCTACATCTATCTATCTATCTCTATCTACATCTATCTATCTATATCTATCTACATCTATCTATCTATATCTATCTACATCTATATATCTATCTACATCTACATCTACATCTATCTACATCTATATCTATATATATCTACATCTACATCTATCTACATCTACATCTATCTATATCTATCTATATCTATATCTATCTCTATCTA
>NW_017309998.1:0-1908 GCF_000935625.1 Nanorana parkeri
ATGCATCTCATATTCTATGCCCCTGTTGGGGCGGCACAGGTGTTTTGTTGTCTCGTTACATCTTACATTTTTAAAAAGACCCTGTCACCAACTGAAAAAAAAATTGCAGGTAAAAGCACAGAAAAACAGAGTAGCTAAAATGCTTACCTGCAGCATTTTTGCTTTCAATAAGCTATATTCAATTGCAATGTGCCTCTGAACAAATGTAACTACTTCAGGAAGTGTTATTACCCCTCCATAGCCCCCTCCCTTCTGGCACGTGATAGCTTTTTCCGGGCCTGGGAGTGCCTAAATTACCTCTGTGCTGTCTCTGCTGCAAGCTCCCCCCCCCCCCCCCCCCCTTCCCCCAAAATGACCTTTTATCCAGCTGCTGGGGGAGGAGTGCAGAGTGTAGAGTGTCACTTAAGTGACAGCTCTGAGTCTTCTGGAACTGCTGACATCACATCCAAGATGGCAGCACCCGGCAGCAGGCTCAGGCCTTTTGGATGTCTACACAATGTAGGCTTTAACAAGTTACATGCACATAATCTTATGGGAAGATTGTTGTTGAAATTAATGGTCTGGTGACAGAGTTTCTTTATTAAAGTATGTCTCTAGTATGAGTATGACTCTAGTATGACAAAACACGATTTACTGTATTTTAGATACAGTGAGGAATGGTTGGCATAAATTTAAGGTTTTTACTGCTGTCTGAAGGAGATTTCCTATAACTTCCTGTCCAGATTACAACATTGCAACCTAGACAGGAAGTGAGGGGAAATTTACAATGCAGACATAGGCAGAAATAACCACTTCTAAACTTCCCCTTTTTATAGCATATATGGCTGCTCCCTTGCTGATACATACTTTCTGTACATGTTATACCTAGAAACAAGGTTTTCAGAACATTTACATACACATTCATAGGAATATGCACATCAAAATGATCTCTATTACATATATTAAAAAAATAAAAGGTTAATTTGTTTAAAGAGGAACTCTGGGAAGAAGAAATATTGACCCTTGCAGTGGGGCTATCCCCGCACTGCAAGAGTTAAGTGCTAGTTTTTGTCTAGAGTCTAAAATAACAAAGATATACTCACCCGATCCTCAGACCTGTCTGCAATCCATGTAGCCTCTTTCCTCCGTCGACATTCTCACATCTAATACACTGTATAGGACGTGATGACTCACAGGTTTCTAAACCATCAAAGCAGAGGGGGAGAAGAGGCTACAGGGACTGGTCTAGCAGCCAAGCAAAACAAATGACAAACGCACTCAACAATTTGTCACCGGCTATACAGTAAAGTGCACACGAAATGGGCTTTGAACAGTAAAACAGTAGAAAGGTATGATGGCACACTCACAAACCAGCATGTAAAACAACTTGTCTCACCACTAAGGTTAATAACAGAGGTTTGGATACACGTCTTCTGCAGAAAATGTGAAAGCCGCACAGCCGCGCCAAGGCACCTCTTATAGTGCGGTCCTAATTCTAAACTATGAGAGTCTCCATCTTGGAGCACATGGGGGCAGAAGATTTCAAATTGGGTGCAGGTTTGTCAGGAGGAAGCCCAACCTCCTTAAAGGCACAGCAACACACAAGGGATCCCGCACATCCCAATGGCAGCTGAGAACCCCCATGCGTCACTGCACCAAATCGGTCAAACAAAACAAATGACAAACACACTCAACAATTTGTCACCGGCTATACAGTAAGGTGCACACGAAATGGGCTTTGAACCGTAAAACAGTAGAAAGGTATCATGGCACACTCACAAACCAGCATGTAAAACAACTTGTCTCACCACTAAGGTTAATAACAGAGGTTTGGATACACGTCTTCTGCAGAAAATGTGAAAGCCGCACAGCCGCGCCAAGGCACCTCTTATAGTGCGGTCCTAACTCTAAACTATGAGAGTCTCCATC
>NW_017309998.1:2241-30816 GCF_000935625.1 Nanorana parkeri
CTCCAAGATGGAGACTCTCATAGTTTAGAGTTAGGACCGCACTATAAGAGGTGCCTTGGCGCGGCTTTGCGGCTTTCACATTTTCTGCAGAAGACGTGTATCCACACCTCTGTTATTAACCTTAGTGGTGAGACAAGTTGTTTTACATGCTGGTTTGTGAGTGTGCCATGATACCTTTCTACTGTTTTACGGTTCAAAGCCCATTTCCTGTGCACCTTACTGTATAGCCGGTGACAAATTGTTGAGTGCGTTTGTCATTTGTTTTGCTTGACCGATTTGGTGCAGTGACGCATGGGGGTTCTCAGCTGCCATTGGGATGTGCAGGATGCCTTGTGTGTTGCTGTGCCTTTAAGGAGTTTGGGCTTCCTCCTGACAAACCTGCACCCAATTTGAAATCTTCTGCCCCCATGTTCTCCAAGATGGAGACTCTCATAGTTTAGAGTTAGGACCGCACTATAAGAGGTGCCTTGGCGCGGCTGTGCGGCTTTCACATTTTCTGCAGAAGACGTGTATCCAAACCTCTGTTATTAACCTTAGTGGTGAGATAAGTTGTTTTACATGCTGGTATGTGAGTGTGCCATGATACCTTTCTACTGTTTTACTGGTCTAGCAGCCAACCAGCTCTGAGGTATATCTTTGTTATTCTAGACCCTAGATGAAAACAATCACTTAAAGTGACACTAAACTAATTCTTAAAAATACATTCAAATGCTTTAACTATTAACAAAAATGTATCTTATGTGTGTATCACTCAGCTGTAGATCCTCAAATCATCTCTGAATTGGTGCTGACACTGTCCTTCCTTCTGGAGGATGGCTACTTTGTTCCCCATGCTCCCTATGTGTGTTGTAAAGTAGCCACCACTCCAAGCTCACTCCTGTGATGGACTACAATCTGAATACAAATTAGTAAATTAAATGTGAGACTATAGTCCATCACAGGAGTGAACTTGGAGCGGTGACTACTTTACAACACACACAGTGCGCCTGGGGAACAAATGTAGCCACCCTCCAGAAGGAAGGACAGTGTCAGCACCAATTCAGAGATGATTTGAGGATCAACAGCTGAGTGATACACAAATAAGATACATTTTATTAATAGTTAAAGCACTTGAGTGTATTTCTAAGATTTAACTCCTGCGGTCAGTGTCACTTTAACCCACTGCAAGGGTTCAAATTTCTTCTGCCCAGAGTTCTTCTTTAAGGGATAGAGGCCATTCACTTAGCAAAATGAATGTTCACTGAACTTAGTAAATAAGGTGAAGCTGTGTTCGCTTTAACCAACCAGTCATGTCCCCTCAACAATCCTGTTACATCACACATAATTGGATATTACAAAGTTAATATCAGCTTTTACAAAAGATCCACTTCTCCATACAATAAAGCTCCATGGAGACTGCTGGTGTTGACATTAATTTGTGCAAGGCCCTGCAGGCAATTATTCAAAATGGCTGAACATTAAGTTTAGCACTGCATTCAAAATGAATGTGGACTTAGTGGGAACTGGTTGGTGTATCTGAAGTGTTTGTTTAGTTTGTTTTTAGGGAAGGAAGGGAAGTATTAGAACCCCTGTCAAGACTTTTGTTGGTGTCTATGTCACCACTAGGTAGATTCACCCCTCTTTGTATCCTGGTAACCCTTGTCACTGAGACAGAAAATAATGGGAAACTCTAAATTTAGTCACCAGAACAAGAGGAGAGGGGAAATGGAGAATTACCCTCACTTTGTAGAGATTTCCTCTCACTTCCTGTGGCATTTTTGAGACAGGAAGTGAAGGGAAATCTCCCCAACAGAACACAGACTGCACAAAAAAGAACTAAAGGGTTTATTTAATCCCAAGTTGTAACAAAAACGTTTTGGCTATACATATACTATAATGAACGGAATGTTTCCTGCTCTTTATTGGTTTGGTGGGAGGGTAGAGACTCCCTTAAAATAACCAGATAGGAAGAAATACCTCTAATAGGCACTTTTTAAGCATTTATCTTGAATGCATGGCTAGTCTGTTTGGCAAATATAAAAGCTTATTAGAACACTTTAGAGATGGGGGGTCTCCAAACCCCCATTATTTCTTCTTAAATGGATATGGTGGCTTAATACAACAAGCTATAGAGCGAGTTAATGAACACTTTATTCCCTTAGAGGTCGGTTGACCCAGAGAATGGCATTATGGGTTAATGGGAAGAACAATGGCTGAGTGTCTGGAAGCAGAGTTGAATTCTTGGCAGCGTTATCTGTGTTTTAATGCCTGCACTGTGCATGCTATTTATATCAGAAGGCTTTCTTTCCTCAGACTCCAAGCAATTGTTCTGCATTTCATTAAAAAGTTGCTTTTCCTTATGTCAGGTAGAATAAAAAATGGCCTAATCAGATTTGAATATATCCGTGTGGGAGCGTATCATAACAAAACGGCTATTATGTGCAACTGGAAAGGACTGATAATAATAAGTAAGGAAGCATTACAGTGATGCTAACCAAACTAACGGCAACAGCATTGCTTTCATGATATATTACATTCTTAAAAATTACATTTTAAATGTGTTTCTTTAAATGGAAATGCCATAGAAATACTATCCTTAGGTTCTTGGCTCCATGTTTACTATTTCCCCTTTAACTAGCAAAAAAGGTAATGGATCATGTGATACATACACTTTCATTTGTCCTTAATCTGTTTACAGTGCTTCTAAATAAAGTAAGGGTCTTTTAAGGTGTTATGAATTAAAATGTGAGGCTCCTAATCTATTACTAAATGCTTCCATTTTACTTTATTAAGGGGTGTCTAGTTGAATGAGGAAATTGTGAGCTTAAAGCCATTGAGTTGGGTCTATAGCAGTTGAAATTCATGTTTAGAACATAGCATAAACACTGCTAAAAAGCATATAGCAATGGTGTAGGAGAAATCTAACTGCACTGGTACACAGAGTTTATTATGATAACACAGTTAAAGCTTAAAGCCCAACTTCAGCCAAAATGTTTAGTTTAGTTTTGAGTAGGCTGAGGAAAGGATAAAACATTTGTAAGGTTTTTATTTGTGGTCAGTGTTCCTATCGTGGAGATTTTCCCTGAATTTGTGTATGGACAAGAAGTGATAGGAAATCTTTCCAGTTGTTAACACAGCTGAAACACAATGTCTTTTAGTAAAATTAAAAAGGTTTAAAACTTCTGTCAAGCTATTATTACTGTATGTGTTTTCCTGTACCAATGATGACTTCTCTTCTTACTGTATTTCTTGTCCTGTTGTCACAATGGTGGTCCATGACAGTGTGCTGCATTGGCACTTGCTGTTCTCCAACCCTTGTTGGGTGTGCTGTCCCAGGATGCATTGGGTGAAAAGAAAGAGCAGTATTTGTTGCCACCCTGTTAGGATTTTATCACCATGCGCATGATGTTATGAATGGTGCTGCTGGGTAAACAAATTTGCAGGGCTCCATTGTCATGACCAGTTTTGTATGATGCTCCTGGTTGCCATCAGAAGGGAACACAGTGTGAACATTTAGTGCCTACAGCAGTGGGTTCCAGTCAACATTTTCTTGGCACTTTTGTATGAATTTAAAAATGGTGCATTGAGTGAAAGGTGAGAGGTTAATTGGTGACAGGAGGGAGTTGGGGAAGAGTTCTGACTTTTTTTCTGCTGATGCAGCCAGAACAATTACTTCATAAAAAAAGGAGAATATAAATGATGAAGCACAATGTACAGTATATGAAGCTTTGTAATTCACAGCACAAGTATCATGGATAAGCAAAATCTAACCAGGAATGGTGGATAACCTATGAAAGATCAAGAGAGCTAACTAACCAATGAACAAACTGAGTTCAGGCCAATCCTGCCTAGAAGTGTTTCTAAAAACAGTGCATTGAAGGATAGGTAGGTGGAGATTAGAGGGGTTTGGTGAGTGGTTCTGACTAGTGTGCGCAGTCTGGACATTCTAAGGAAAGATGTACATAAAGGAACCAAAATTGAAAAGGAGCCTTCAAGAATGAAAGTATATTGAACACTATAGGAAAGTAGCACGAAGTTGTCAAGTCAGTGAGAAGAGTAAAGAAAGAGATAATAGAGAGTCTCAAACACCCGAAGGGGAATATTTTTACAGGGTAATGGTTGGTGACACACATATGTGGTCCAACGTATCTGTCAACTGGTTGAAAGCAGACTGTAGACCACTGGACTTTCAGAACCACTGATGAAGTGATCAGAAGCATTTTGGCGTTGGAAGCGCATAGAGAGTTTCCCCCTCGTTCAAAAACCTCCATATGACCTGGATGCTCCTTCCTTTTCTTCTAATGAAAAGAGAGAAGAAAAAGAGAGAACTGTGTTTTAAACATACTCCATTGTGCAATTTTAAGGCAACAGTTAAAATGTTTCCTACATGGGAACAACAACAACAAAATGAAACTATATAGCAGCCACTGTTACGGCATATATATGATAAACACATGTAGTGAATTTGCAAATGCACACACAATATATACATTAACTCTACTGTATATAAAACACATTGAAGTTACAACACTCTGAAGTAAAACAAAGACATCTTAATTTGAGCATCATGTGTTCCTATTTAACCTCGCCTCCTAAGGTAGATGCCTGTCTTTAAGGTGTGCAATTCCCCTGGACCCTTCACATATCATATGAAAAGTCATTAAATACTGTTTTGCAAGAACAGCTTAAATTGAAATGGGGTTTAGGGATCTAATGACTAGGCCGCTTTTTATGGAGGGCTTTTACAACTGCTGAGTTGTTCTAACATACGCAAAGCCACCAGCAGGATTTCATGGTGTATAGTATTAGATGGAGCTCTGAAGACTTTCTTTGCTTTCTGGATTTACCATTCAGCTCCTCATAGTAAAATGATTGGACATACTGTATCTCACAAGAATCACCCTGTGACAAATACCCATTAATTTTCCCTGTTATGTTTTGCTCATCTGAGTATATTTGCTATTCAGATATATCTTATTGCAACAAAGTATGCATTTTATAGTTATTGCTGTTGCATAATAAATATATACAGTTTTGTCTTTCTTTGATGTTTTTGCGTGTGTTAATGTGTATGCCTCATGGCTGCTTTGACATTTTCAAAGGAAGTTTGATTAAAAACAAACTTAGATGCCCAATTTGAATGGGTATTAGAAGTGAACTTAAAGTGTATTTCCACTTTTGCAGCCAAATTGGAATAACACATTTTATATTTGTTCACATTCAATCACATTGCATAAGCTAAAATAAAAAGGTAAAAAATGCTTCTTGCAGTTTAAATTGCTTTTACTTGGGTTAGGGTTCCTTGCCTTTGTAAAGAGGAACTTTACAAAATAACAACAAAGGCACCTTTAGAAATGTTTAGTAATGACAATCTACAGATACTTCTAGATAATTGCAGGCTTTTTACTTTTTTGCATACCTTATTTTTCTTTTTCTCCCCAGTCTTCTGACAGTGCTCATTTTAACTATGGGCAGGTTACTAGATCTCCCTTTACTTCCTGTGGCACATGTGACTAGGACATGTGACCATGCACATCATCTCAGGGGAGGAAAATGCATTTCCCTGAGATCTCATGAGATTACAGATGATATTTTTCCAGCAATGCTCTGCTGATGTAACCTTCCCAGGATAAAATGTTTGGGCATGATTACATCATTTGTGCCAAAATGGACCAGGAAGTGGAAAAAAAGAAATGGTAAGTGAAATAAAAATATGTTTGTTTAGCTAATGAATGTAAGACGATTTCATATCAGCATGCAGAGCTGTATGTTGATGTGATTTTTAGTTAAAGGGGTAAAGGTCCGCTTTAAAAGTTAACATTTCTACTTGCTTCTCCTTCTTTGAAATGTTAGGAGGGTTTGTGAGGGGTATGTTCATTATCATTTGTAAAGTAGATTTGAACCCTGCCTGTTCTAACAAAGGGTTAAAAGATTACAATTCTGGCTTCTGCATTCAAATTAAGTTAATGAGAGAAACGCAATCCTAAAATTTCAGTCCTACAGCCGGTAATACAACAGTTTTAATTTTTTGTTCAACACACGGGCTGAACTAGAAAAATAGAAGAGGTTCCTCCATGAACACTTATGAGCGTTGATGGATGAATCCCCTGCTGTTTGAATTGTATTCTGATAGCAACAGCAGGCCACTGTAAAGGTCCCCACACACCTTACGATAATCGTACGATAATCGTAAGGTGTGTGGAACGGACATGTTCGAAAACCCGCATCGTACGATGTTCGTCGGGTTTGTGGCATGTCCGTACGATAACAGCCGTACGGGATTGTGGTCATCGGAAGCCCGCCCCTCAGGGGGCGTGGCTTGCGCTCATCGCAAGTACGATCTGCCTATGCAACATAGGCAGATCGTACGTTTTTTTAAGTACCTTACAACCATCGCAAGACAAAAGTCTTGCAATGGTTGTAAGGTGTGTGCCCAGCCTTAGAATACCCAAACAGAGCAGCTGATTGGCTCAGCTGATTGAGGGATGCCGGGTGGAAGGGTGCCAATAACGGCACCCACGCTTCAAGGACTGTTCAAAATTCAAAGCGTGTATACCTGGCTTACGTCTTTCCATAAGGACAGATCACTGTGAAGGTGCTCAGAAAAAAAAAACAATTCAGCTATTTTTTCAGCTTCAACAAACAAATAATAAACATATAGAGGGGTTTTCCGAAATATGACTGCAAAAGTGGAAATACACTTTATGGTTATTGAATTGAGAAATCTTTAAAGGGAATATATAGCATTTTCAGTGTTTATTAGATATGCATATAAGGAATAAAAGATCAGCGTTATCCAAATAATCCTACCAATATGTGTTCATGTCTTAAAGACTTTTTTTCCCATGCACAGTTCTTATATATGTACATGAGGGCAGTCATATTTGCTTATTGCATATGCAGGTTTTTCATCCTCCATTGCATTTCTAAACCTTGGTGGATTATTTTACAACTTTTTTTTTTTTTAACTAAACTCCTTACCTGCTCTTTAATTTCTGAACATACCTGCACTAACACTCCCTGCACCAGCATCTTACTTACCTCTGGACCAGAGTCATGTCCACTGCAATGTTTTCTTCTCCTTGGATAAATATCCTCTGTGGCACTGGATATAACATTACACTTGCCCACATAGACTTGCATATGATCATCCCGGAGGTTGGAGCTGCTTCCCAAAATGGCTCCATAAAAGTGTATGAAATCATAGTGTGCAAGCATGGCCTGTGCTAAAGATAATTTTTGACTGAGGGGAAGAAAACATTGCACAGGACAGGGTTATTCATGCAGGGTAGTTCAGGTGGGGTGGGGGTATTCATGCAGGTTAGGTTAGGTGGGGGTATTATTTCAGGCTGTTTCAAGAGGGGTGGGAGGTGTTCATATTGGAAGGTATAGGAGGGTGTAAGAGGTGTTTAGTATAAAAATACAGCTGTCCTTTAAAGAGAATCTAGGGATACATTCACACGCTGAATTAGGGTGAAGTCTCTGGGCACTGAAAACAATGCTCTTCCTTGGTGGTTGATATCTTGTATCTACAGCTGTTTGGTACAGACTGAGACGGAATTGAGGTGTTGAGTTTTTCCACAACGTTCTCTAATTACCACATTAAATATAGTATATACCATATACAAGACAAAAGAAAGTAAGAGAAGGAACACAAAGGTAATAGGTGACTGGGAGAGGAAAGAAGTCTATTCTCTCTAGGCTCTTGGCTCCATTGTGCTCCAACCCTATAATCAGGTCTGTAGCATAGCAGGCTGCACACTGAATAACAGCATCTCTGGTAGGCTTTAGCATAGGAACCTTTGGCTGTCAGTGAGAGCCGTGATCTATCATTAAGCCTAGACTAGAAAATTATTTGATCAGCTCCTTGGCTTTCACTCCTGCTACTAAGCATTTCATAAGAGCATGGGGAGCAGGCAATGTAGACACAATGGGGGTGATTTACTAACCTAAACACACGCACGCACTAGGTGCGTGTGATTTTTACACAGCAAAATGTATTTATCAACCAAAAAGTCTCTAAAAGCATATTTCCACTAATGCCATATATGGAAAAATCATGCACATGATGCATATATAATGCTGCTTCACAGTTTAGACAAAAATGGTTAGCTCATGCATTTACATTCCTGCATTCATCAACGCAAGCAACACAATGTAGAGCTAATTTACACAACATCACCTTGCAATTCATGCAGGGCTTTGCACAACACACCTGCTGGGTGTGTACACACTACAAAGGTGTCTAGATTCCACCAATAGATCATGCTGGGAGGGAACACACTACAGAGGTGTATACTTGTTCGTGGCGTGTTTATAAGGTTAGTAAATCAACCCCAATGTGTAACAATGCTTCCTTAATGTGTTTACATTGAAAGTGAAATTACATCACATCATTTCCTGCTAGACTGAAGGTTTGGGCAAAGTTAAAACAGCTCTGTCCAGCCTCTCCCTGCAGCATTAGATCACTGCTATAATGATCTATTTCTGGCTGATTAGCAGTTGAATACTATTAGAAGTGATCTGTTGCTGCACAGCTGCATGGGGGGCTGGATCTGGTCTCCACTGATGAGATCCAGCACACCCATGAAGAAAAAGAAATGTAAAAAAGAATATTAGGAATAATAATATATATATTTATATATCATAAATTATTTAAAAAACATATCCCCATATATTCTAGGGTCATACTAAGCATCTCAGATGCTCTGGGTGAAATTTGCATGTACAGTCTAAGCAAGTGCAATGCCATTTAAAATGTTAATAAATTTTAGTTCACTTCAACACATTAAAAATCGGACATGACTTGTAATGCAGCACACTACAACCCACAGCATGGGTATTGTATTGGGTATTGTGGTGCACTGCAGTTCGCGTGTGTAACAGTGAGTTGGGGTATCATTCAAAATGAAGCACAAAGATTCTAGTACCCCTCACATACTGCCAAAGACAGAGTAGAAATACATTTGTGTGGGCTGTCATAACATTTAACTCCAGTGTGACACCACTATTTAGAGTCTGCAGCACGGTGGTTTCCTGTGTCACCTCCCTCTCTTCAGGCTGTTGATTGGCGTACAGATTTTGCTGACTTGACCAAATTTTGATCAGTGAGTAGCACCATCGGCACCTGTCTGTTCGACAAAACTAAATTCTAGGCTTATTCAGCCAATCAGCTGCGGTCACTGCCTATTGGAGAGGCCTTTCCTAAGTCTAAGGGTATGATTTATAATTCATCTGCCATGCCATACACTGAGCGAATAGTGTTCGCACAGCATTCTCGCCACTAGCTGGAACTGAGGAGCGCAGGAATTTCCAGTGCTCCCCGACTCCATCTACTACCGTGCAACATTTATAAATCATCCCCAAAATGTTGCCCATTTAGAACTCAAGATGTAAAAATGGTAAAGTGTATCTAAATAAGGTTTGGATAGATTTTGGCAAGGTAAAACTCATGCAAGGTTTTTCCTCGAGTCTGTCTCCCAGCTGGGGAGAATTAACCTCTCCATTTGTTCTGGTGACCGCTGTCACCAATATAGATGGTGATGGGAAACCCAAAAGTCACTGGAATAGGAGGTAAGGGGGAAATCTTCCTATGGGGAACATTGGAGAAATTTACACTCACTTTCTGTTGTGTCTCTACAATAGGAAGTGAAGGGAAATCTCTCCAGATGGACACTGACAGCGGGACAAAAAAAAAAATTGACAACTCTATTGAAAACGAAAAGAAAAATATTACTTAGATGAAATCTTTGTGCAGCTCAACAGAACTTGTATTCATCAAGAATAATCTGATTTCTGCTGTGTGGAGAATTATAAGAAGTTCATATAAATATGCAATATTTAAGAATGTAATGATTTCTGAAAGGATGTTTTTTACATTTTCCTATGGTTCCATTGTAAAGCTATAGAGCACATATGTAGTGGCTCATTAAAACACAGAGGTGTGTGTTCTAGCTTCAGAATGTGATTTTTGTGTAGGTTATAAAGATTTTGGAGAGAATCTACTGATTGAAACATAAGCTGTACATGGAAGGAAATGAACGAATTTACGTTTTCATAATCTAATAACAATCAGCCCCATGCCTATCGCTCAGTGGAGGCCGAGAACGGTTAGACTAAACTCTGTTTAACCTTATAAAGGGCTTCCTGATGTTATCTTCTGGAATGGGTGTCCCTTTTCTAGCAGTGTGCCACTGTGAAACCTCCTCATAGAATGTTATCAGGAGGAGGCCACACAAACATTGTTGATTACACGATGATCTACAACAAAACCTACTTGCTCACTCACTGACTATACAAGCCCTGCTCTCTTACACAACACCACTGGAGAGCCCAATACAGGGACGTGGAAGAGAACAGCCAATATACACAAGACACAGGAAGGTGAAATGAGAAATCTTATAACCATAAAATCAAAAGGTATTTGCAAGCACAGAACATATGTATCCAGGCAATGTCTTATTGTTACAAGTGTGCAAGGATATGCTAACCCCTTCTCTGCCAGATGGTATTCTGGTTCCTATTTTTGCACATGGTTAGTGGCAGGTCTCTTTTGGCACAAATGCAGAACTTATTAAAGGCCAACTACCTTGAATAATATTGTATTCTGGTAACAGTATGCGATTAATACATGTACTGAAAATATTTTGTGCATGAATGCCATTTTCTCATGCCTATGTTTATATTTTTGTCCACATTTACAGGCAGATCAAGCTGACCAATGGAAGGCAATGGCACAGTTAGATGGGTTAAGACAAATTAAGGGTGCCAGGGTACTTACTACAGTCACCTCTTAGTTAAGCAGTTTTGGGCTTTTTTCTAAAAAGCAAAAAGCTCCAGTTGGGCAAAAGTCCATCAGAAACTACAGTTTGCAGGGATACAGCACTGCAGTTATTTCACTGCAGAATGAGCAAAATTGTCACCCTTTTGAAGGAAGCTAAAAATCTACTGACAAGATGTGTTTTAAAATCAAACCATAGTGGCTAAAGCACAATAGCTAAAATTTATACAGTATATATATATATTTTAAAGTGGCACTAAACTCTAAAAATTGATTCAATGGCCCCAGCTATTAACAAAAATGTATCTAATTTGTGTATCACTCGGCTTTAGATTCTTAAATCATCTCTGAATTGGCCCTGATACTGTCCTTCCTTTTTTCTTGAGGGTGGTTATTTTTGTTCCCCATGGTTCCTTTGTGTTGTAAAGTAGCCACAACTCCTGTGATGGAGTAAATTCTCACAGATAGTTTAATAATTTTTATTGAGATTGTAGTCCATCCTGGGAGCAAGCTTGGAGTGGGGGCTACTTACAACACACCAGTGGCGTAACAACCGGGGGGCAGCAGGGGCGCGGGCTCCGGGCGAAAAGTGAAGGGGGGGCGCCGGCCGACAATGGCACTTTCGGCTAAATGCCGAAAGTGACATTTTCCTGCCGTTTTGCCCGACACACAGGTAAAAGGTACTTGAATTCATTTTTTATGCTTTAACTCCTGAGTTTAATGTGACTAATATAGCAGAGGTCTGCATGCCAGCTGACCCTCTTGCTACAGAGATACCAGCACATAGACAATATGTATTGGATTAGTATTTTGGCAATAAAAATAAAAACAAATAAAAAACATAAATGGATGGTCCTTAGCACCTGATGAAGGTTATGTGTCCAATACACTTTTTTTTTTTCACTTTCAGCTTAATTTCTTTGCTGACATTCTATACCAGTGATGTGCATGTGGAATATTAGAAAACAGCAAATAAGATCAAATGTTTACTTGTATTCTTTTAGTTTAAATATGTTTCGGTTATTGCTAAACTAAAGAAGGTATTTCTCAATTTCAACAACAACAGCAATAATAGAAAAAAAATAAAATAATGATTTGTTCATATGTTTCCCCCATAATAATCAATTCAAATGTTGCGGATAAAAATATGGAATTAATTTACCCCTAATTTATTCATTATAAAGTTTTATTTAATTTAAACTCTCATAAATAGGCTCTATAAGCAGATGACATCAACAAAGCAGTATGGTTTAACAGTGTGGATTTTTCCAGTGAAGTCTTGGGAGGTCTGTACAAGTATTCCTGGACATTGCAGGGAACCAGTTTTTCAGGTAGAACTCCCGGAGATCGTGCTGATGGAAGACTTTCCAAGCAGAATGTGAAAGTGCATGACATGAGTGATATTGATGATCATAAACTACATTACCCTCCCCCTACAATGTTTGTATTGTACTGTAACATGGAATGGGCAGGTGTCTCCTTTGGCTGTTGTGCCAGAAAATGGTATACAAAAATGCATTTATCTCTGCTCAAATATTAAAAAATATTGTCTTGTAATTTAATAACTGATGCTCTGTTGGGATGATCCATTGTATGCAATAATGAGTCCACATAAAAATTGTTAACACTAAAATCAGAAATTAGTCTATGATGGAAAATAGTGCTTCTAAGAGCAAAACATTGACACAAGGACATGACTATTTGCACAGTTCAGTTATTACTAGCGGTTTTATTATGCCTGGAGATTTCTTTAAGCAGACCATACAACATGGCAGTTTTATTGAGTGATCGCTCTTTTGACAAAATTGCAAAGCAGTTGAAGACATAAAGGGGTCTATTCACGAAGCTGTCGAAGGATCTAGCCGTAGCTTCGGCAGATCCTTCGGCTAGCTTCAGTTACGGGAGTCCATCGGTTAATTCAAACAGAGAGCCTGCTGTACGGGCTATTCACAATAGCCCGTACAGCTCCCGATCATGTGAGTACGGCTGATATCAGCCGATGTACGGCTGAAATTAGCCGTACCAGCCTGAAGTGAATAGCCGAACAGTGTTCGGCTCACTTCACTTCAGATCGGTCATTCACTCGGCTGCCCTCGGCAGCTTCGTGAATAGACCCCAAAGTGGTGGTTTCAAACCTAAGGCAATGGAAATTGCCCTGATTGATTCTGGAGAAAATATGTGATCACTTTCTAAATTGCTGCAGCTTTTTTCCATTTTTAATGCAATCTTCCAATAAACTATATTAAAGCCGTGAATTTATTGCCCAGTTGTAACTTTACTATTCATCAAATTCTGCTTGGTGGTCAAACGTTTGGATGGTAGATCACTTAGTTTATGGCTATTGCTTTAAATCATATTTGTGACTCCCAGTAAATCAAGGTGTTTGGTCTGATGGACAAATAGCTCAAGTGTGGTCATATCATTGCACAGAAACGTCTTTGAGATACCTTCAGACTCTCCCATTTGCCTTCTGACAGTGTAAGTAAGATGTTGTGAATTTTAGTTAGCAGTGTTTATTTAAAGCTTTTTCCCTTAAAGTTGAAACTGGTGAAGCACGCATGCTGAAGGTTTTGTATGCAGTCTTTCCAATCACAGCCACTGAGACTTTTAACTTGAAAGTTGAGATAGGCTAGTTGGTGGCCTCTCTCACTAGTCTCCTTGCATGGTCAGTCAGTTTTGGTAAAACTGCTTGTTCTTGGCAAGTTTCCTATACTTTTTCCATTACTTAATGAATGATTGAACTACACTCCAAGGGATATTCAGTGATTTGGAAATGTTCTTGTATTCAGCATGTGTATAGGGGACCAAGGGAAGTGGGCACTGCAGAGTTTCCCCCTTAGCTTATAATTCCATTACAGGATAAGTGCACTAAAAAACAGTATAATTATTATTTTTGCCCCATTGCCCCGAGCTAACCGATTTCATCTTCTCATTTATCTAAGACGTGATTTTCCTCATCATTTCTAAACAAAAGTTCTCAGTCAGTTACTTGATTTTGATCCATGCCCAATTTGTTTAATAAATAAAATGAAAACGTTTTTATTTAATATAGTTGTGGGGTCTGGCCTGGGGCTGACATGGAAGAAAAATGAAGGTTTATAAATTTTCAAACTTTTACTTTACTTTTAGCACTTTTTGAGTCTAATGTCTTGTCAGGTAAGCAATGGAAGGGCCGAAGGGGGGACACCATTGTTGGGTTTAATCCAGCCCTGATTCATTTTAATATTCCTTTCAGATATTGCTTGGTGTGTTCTTTTAACTTCATGGTATATGCTGACCTCCTAGAGGTTGGACCTTCCAGTTACACGAGTGTCATTTTATGTCTTTGACGAAATTGCTTTGTAATTTCTACATCACACTCACTTGAAAGCCCTGGACTGTACACAGGTCATTTCCATTTAGCTATGTGACTTTCGAAATGAATTGGCTGCATCAATGATAATTTACATATGGCATATTAAAGTGGGTGTATACTCATGCAGTCAAGTATTTTGCATTTTTTAATTGAGATAAATTGAAAGGACTTTGCAAAAATCTGTTTGACATTGAAGAATATATTTATGTTGATAAACACAAATATTTTTTAAAAAAAAAGAATCCACCGTGTTTCAATGTTCTGTGACAATAAAACATGGAAACATCCAAGGGGTTGAATACTTTTGTATAGTTACTTTTTATAGGTTACATCCTACATGAGCCACTTATGGCCAGGGGTGAGGAAGCTCACTGTTCTACAGATTAGACAGATGACAAAGGTGGCGGTTGTGTGGGAAGTGGATGGTAGAAGACATCTTTAACAATTCATCATTCTGACAGCTAGTTTAGTCACCTGGGATTCATTACAACAAACATTGCATTGTGTGATAACGCTTCTTCTGCCTCATGTATGTGCCACAATTTCTTATTCTCTGCGAAGGTTTGCAATCGGCTGTGGTTTCCAATGGCTGTTTTAATTAGATTATCTACATGGTTTTGTATAGTATAATTTTTGCCTTTCCTCATTCAGGGCTGGCAAGGTTCTTGTGTGCTGATACAGAATGGTAAGGCTGCCCTCTAATGGACATAGGGATCATCTCACCATGTTACACAAAGTCCTTCCCAGTCTGATAGTCAACTTTTCTCTCATTGTGATATCCGCCTGTGGTTGATGATGAGCTTGGGAGAATTTAAATTACTAAGGGGGTAAGCTTGCTCACAGGGATGCCCTCCTAAAATAAAACACAATTAGCATATGCATGCATATTGCATGCATGCATGCAATCAGGGCCGTCTTTAATATTGATTGGCCCCGGGGCAAACATTTTCTTGGGCCCCCCACTCCCCACCCCAATTATTGTGTACACGGTTGAAGGTGCATTTTTCACCCCCTCTTCCCCTGGTGCCATCGGACAACTGTCTATGCAGCCTTATGCTAGCACTGACTAAGGTTTATTGTCCCCCATCATATGTACATGAAAAGCATGTAGTGACCCCCATCACATACAGACAAGCAGCATGTAGTGACCCCTCTCTCTGGACGTTCAGTGTTCCCTAAGACACACATGCAGTAGCCAGTACAGACACTCAGGGCCTCCCCACAAGAAACCCACTGTTCTAGCTGCCCTGATTCAGGCTGTAGTCCCTTCACCTGGCAGACTCCCTATCCCCCATCCAGGTGCAAAGGCAACCTTTAGCAGCTGCCCTTTGGGCCCCACAACAATGACTGGGCCCTGGGCAGCTGCCCCTTTTGCCCTGCGTTAAAGACGGCCCTGCATGCAATTGCTAAAGATAAGCCAAGAACATAACATAAGTGGAGGTGTTCTGCAGTCCGCAGAGATAGCTGATAAAAATGCAGCACAGGTAGACAGCATAGTAAGATATCAGTTCACAAAATTGGCAGGATCAACAGGTAATTTAACATATTGAACAGATATAACCAAACTTTTCAATAATAAATGTAACAGATCAAAAGGGAGCCAGTAAGAGAAGTTTACTGTTAAGGTGCCCATACACCTTACAACCATCGCACGAAATGGTTAAAATCTCGTACAATCTGCCCATCTTGGACAGGCAGATCGTACTTGCGACCATCGCAAGCCCTCCCCGCTGAGGAGCGGGCTTCCGATGATTCCAATGCTGAGCGGGCTGTGTGCGCTTGTGCACACCGGCCTGTTCGGCATTTGTCTTCCAAGCACGCCACTAACCCGCCGAAAATCTTACGATTTTCGTCAGGTTTTCCAGCATGCTCGGAAGACAAAAGACGTGCGACCGCCGTACAGTAGAATCGGTCGTATGGCTTCCATACACCTGCCGATTATCGTATGATTGTGGGATCACCCGCGATTATCGTACGATAATCGGCAGGTGTATGGGCACCTTTAGGATTAACATATAAACCTGTGCTTATCAGTTTCAAGATAAAGTACACATGTACAGTATTGACGGCAGGGCTGCCATCAGAAATTTTGGGGCCCCTTACACAGCTTTAGGTCTAGCCCTCTCCTCCCCCAACACACCATAGGCATGGCCAGTGGCCGTTCCACCGAGTCCACCCACTGACCCTCCCATCGAGTCCGTCCACTGGCTGTCCCACTGGGTGCTTCAGTGCACCCACTTTTATTTTAACACTCTTACAACAAATATATAAAATTGAAACTAACACTAACTGCACTCCCTTATCACTAACAGTAACTGCACTCCCTTATCACCCAATAAACATCTAAAAAGTGGTCATTGCAACATCCCGTTCACTCGTAAACAACACACACATTCACTCCTGGACGAGCTGATCAGCGTATTGTATAATGCCGGATGGTCCTCAAAGGTGTTTGAGGAGACAGCGCTTTGACAGTAGTTTAAAGAATGTATAAACTTCAAAAAGAGTAAAGTTAATGGGTCTAGGGTCCTTATTCAGTTTATGTCTGAATATTCCCGAGGGTTTTCATAGGGTTATGATCCCCAAAGTTTAGTGATGCAGTCACTCAGCTGTTACATTTATATCGTTAGCTCATAATTTAGACCGGCCGATATTAGGATTAGATAGCTTGATTGAAGATCAATTTTTTAAGATTCTACAAACTTAGGTGATAGCCCGGTGTGTCATAGATACTAATAGTGTCACCCTGAGTAGCAGTCACACATGGAGGAAAATTCCGCCAAACAGTGTGTAATGTCCCGAATAAGTGGTACTCACGGGTGCCGGATATCTTCACCATGCAGTTTGTCTCCAAAGGTAAGTGATGTCTCGTTGTTCAACCTGCTCCTGATAAACTTCTTTAGTTTTGGGTTAATTGACCCATCTGCAGGGAAAGTCAGTCAAGGTGCTCTTAGATAATGTCCTTAGAGCATGATGTGATGTTAGAGAAGGTCTTCAATTTTGTCAGTAAAATTAGCTTGCTGTCACGCTGTTTGATAATTCCATACCATAGTTACATAGTTACATAGTATTTGAGGTTGAATAAAGACATTAGTCCATCAAGTCCAACCTATTAGGATCTCATTCTAGGAGTACCTGTACCCCTGAACCGATATCTGGTTGTGGACGCTAAGCTGACTAAGCACCTGCATGTCCCCGGTTTGGAATTATCAAACAGCACGACAGCAAGCTAATTTTACTGACAAAATTGAAAACCGTTTGGGACCTTTTCTAACATCACATCATGTTGCAGTCTGATCACTGGGGAAATGCTTTCCCCTGCTTGCAGCAGTCTGATGGTGACATCTCAGCCTAGGCAAAGTCACTTGACTAGAGTACAAGCAGGGCCGGATTCCCCAGAAGACCACCGAGGCCACGGCCTCGGAGCGGCAGCGGTGTGGAGTCCCCCGACGTCAGGAACATGCAGTTACGGGCGCAGGGTGATAAGTTGCTTTCTACATTTAGTCCTGCTTTGGGAAGGCAGGACTAAATGTAGTGTGGGGAAGCCGCTTGTTCGTTTACAAGTGATCGCGGCGATGTCGCTGCGATCACTTGTAATATGTCTGCAGCCTGTCCGTCCTCTCCTCCACCCGCACCTACCTCTCAAAGTATAAAAATAAATAAAAAGAAAAAAGTGATAAAAAAGTTTAAAAAAAAGAAAAAAGAAACAATTTTTTTTTTTTTTAAACTAACCCTGCCGCCCCTGCCATCTGGTTGCCACATTGCGGAACCTGGCCTTGGGGCAGCAGGGAGAAATCCGGCCCTGAGTACAAGGACTGCTTTTCAATGGTAAATGTACTTGTCTGTATGATAGCTTATTTTAATCCTTTGCACCCTAGCGTTGGGCAGGGAAAGATCAGCTTCCTAAATCAGCCAGATTCAATTACTTGTTGTCTGGGGCCATCCCTATAATGAGGCAGCATATCTCTTATGGTCATTGTTGAACTTATGTAGTAACAAGGATGCATAGGGGTTTAGACAGTGCCGCATCCTAATATCAATGGATAAGAAAGAACAGAAAAAACAGACTTTTTAAGCCCCACCAGGACCACTTCAATTCATATATAAAAAATATATTTTATTGTGTACATTGTTATTCACTCACTGCCGTTCGTCCCCTATGTGGATCGGCTTAGTCGAAGATGTTGGATTGGCTGAGTCGAAGTCCTTCTGCACTTCGGCTCAGCCGAACATGTAGAGCATGTTCGGCTGACCGTAGTGCAGCCAAAGGCAGCCAATGTACGGGCCAATTTCAGCGGATGTATGGCTGAAATCAGCCGTACTGAGCTGGAGTGAATAGCCGAACGTCGTTCGGCTCACTTCAGCTAGGTTATTCACTCGGCTGTCCTCAGCAGCTTTGTGAATAACCCCCTTAGAATAAATCTCTATTTCAATATTGAATTTCTATAAGTTCTATCCCATTCCTTCTAACCATATCAATCTAGATGTTTGTAAACTTACTTACTGAAGATGCCCACAGGATGCACTTCCTCATTGCACTGACAGAATTTTACCCAGCACTGTGAATATGCACTTTCTTGTGTCAACACTCTCACAGAGCCTGCTTTCTGAACTACAACTCAGCATCTGAACAATGTAACATTATTATTGCTTGCTGGCAGCAATGAATTATGGGCTATGTAGTCTTGAGAAATCAAGATATCAAGCCGCAGGGGAAGAGATGCAAAGCACACTGTTATTCCAGGAAGTGGTTGAAAGTGATGGGCAGATGGCAGGCAGTACTCATTACATAAGAGGGATTTTTCAAGTAAGCTTTGATTGCTTTATCAAAAATAACTCTAGTATGCATTCCTATTACAGTGCTGATGGTATAACAGGACAGTATTTGCTGGGTATATAGAACTCCTTTAACATAACTCATGCAATGTCACTGTTTAGTTCATCATTTTTGGTTTTAGAAAAATTATTTCACTATCTCAGTAAATAATTCTTGGTAGGAGATGATGCATGAAGTTCTCGAAGCTTTTGATTTGGTTAAGGAGCATTTTGGAAAAGCCCGGCATTACCAGTTACTGTTGTGAAATTTGCAGACGAAGCAGCATAACATTACAATGTATTATCAGACTCGTAAACTGGCCTCATACCTCATACACACTGCCTTGTGTTTGGGTGGCCTAATGCTTCACAAACCTGGCCAGAAGCGTATGCCAAATCCAAGGAGTCCCAAAGTCTGGCAGTCAAACCAAGCTTCTAAGTGATATGAGGCAAAGAAATGATAAGAGAGAGTCTGAGGTCAGACCCAAGTAGTACATGACTCAGAGGAGCTACCTGAGCGTGACCACACATAACTCGTCTTATCAGTTAACCGTGCACTCTGCATGCTGTTAAAGCGTATCTAAACCAAAAATGTAATATATCGCAGCTTATCCAACATGATGAGGTTGCATTTGTTTTCTTTTTCAGGCTTTTCATTCTCTTTATTTTCACCAGATAATCTGCAAATAACACACTTCTTGTCCCTACATTCACTTCTCTATTATATCAATGGTGGGAGCCATGGTTGTCACACAGCCTGGACTTTAAAGGAGAACTATGAGATGAGTGATTTCTACTCACCTCATAGTTCTAGCCGACCTGTGACAATGAGACTGTCACAGGTCGGCTCAGTAGATCGGGAGGTGAGTGAACACATACCAGGTTCGCTCACCTCTCGATCCTGTCACGGCTCTCTGCCGTGACAGGGGGAGGGGCTGGATTCCCCTCTCCCCGCTCCGATTTGCCAGCGCTGACTGGCGGAACGGACGGGGGAGGGGGCGGCTACAGCTGGCTCTGCCTCTAGATAGGCAGAGCCAGCTGTCACTCACGCCGCTGGGCGGATCCCGTCATCTAAGTCGTGATCCGCTCCGGCTGCGGCATCTCAGTATACCGCGAGCTGTAGCTCGCGGTATACTGAGCTTAGGGTAACGGGAGGACACTAGTTTGTGTCCTCCCGTTACCCTAAGGAGAACTATGGGGAAAAACACTGACCCCATAGTTCTCCTTTAAACATGTCTGCCTTTATTAATCTCCATTACATGGTGGATCGATGGGGCAAGTATTTTACAAAAGAAAGATAAGATTGTTTTTGCTGTCTTTTCAGCTCACAGGAAGTGACTAGGTCACTGAATTTCTGGCAAGATGAACAGGTATTTTCTGTACTTGCAGAAAAAGTTCTTACCCTGCAAAATGAAAACAAATGCAGCAGCCACATCTAAGGACTGGTAAACTGCAATATAGGACATTTTTGTTCTTTGGGTTTAGATATGTTTAGTAATGACAATCTACAAACAGATACTTATAGATAATTGCAGGCTTTGTATTTTGTGCATACCTTACTTTTTTTTTCTTCCCCAGTCTTCTGATAGTGGCCATTTTAACTAAGGGCAGGTTACTAGATCTCCCTTTAATCTCAGGGGAGGAAAATGCATTTCCCTGATAACGCGTGAGATTACAGATGAGATTTCCCAGCAATGCTCTGCTGATGTAACCTGCAATGCTTGGGCACAATTACATAATTTGTGCCAAAGTGGAAAAGGAAGTGGAAAAAAAATTGTAAGTAAAATAAAAATATGTTTGTTTAGCTAATGAATGTAAGATGATTTCATATCAGCATGCAGAACTGGATGCTGATGTGATTTTTAGTCAAAGGGGGTAAAAGTCCACTTTAATATATTAAAATATTGTAACAGAGTAAGTTGGATGGTGGAGTCCACTGTATGGCCAGTCCTATATACACTTGTGCTCATAAGTTTACATACCCTGGCAGAATTTATGATTTCCTGGCCATTTTTCAGTCACTCATGGGTAGTGTTTGGCTGAAGCCATTTATTATCAATCAACTGTGTTTACTCTTTTTCAATCATAATGACAGAAACTACCCAAATGACCCTGATCAAAAGTTTACATACCCCAGTTCTTAATACGGTGTGTTGACCCCTTTAACATCAATGACAGCTTGAAGTCTTTTGTGGTATGTGTGGATGAGGCTCTTTATCGTCTCAGATGGTAAAGCTGACCATTCTTCCTGGCAAAAAGCCTCCAGGTCCTGTAAATTCTTTGGCTGTCTTGCATGAACTGCATGTTTGAGATCTCCCCAGAGTGGCTCAATAATATTGAGGTCAGGAGACTGAGATGGCCACTCCAGAACCTTCACTTTATTCTGCTGTAACCAATGGCAGGTCGACTTGGCCTTGTGTTTAGGATCATTGTCATGTTGAATGTCCAAGTACGTCCCATGCGCAGCTTCCGGGCTGATGCATGCAAATTGTCCTCCAATATCTTTTGATAACATACTGCATTCATCGTGCCATAAATTCTGACCAACTCTCCTGTGCCTTTGTAGCTCACACATCCCCAAAACATCAGCTATCCACGTCCGTGTTTCACAGTAGGAATGGTGTACTTTTCATCATAGGCCTTGTTGACTCCTCTCCAAATGTAGCGTTTATGGTTGTGGCCGAAAAGCTAAATTTTGGTCTCATCACTCCAAATGACTTTGTGCCAGAAGGTTTGAGGCTTGTCTCTGTGCTGTTTGGCGTATTGTAAGCGGGATACTTTGTGGCATTTGCACAGTAATGGCTTTCTTCTGGTGACTCGACCATGAAGCCCATCTTTCTTCAAGTGCCTCCTTATTGTGCATCTTGCATCAGCCGCACCACATGTTTTCAGAGTGTCCTGTATTTCACCTGAAGTTATTTGAGGGGTTTTCTTTGCATCATTTTCCTGGCAGTTGTGGCTGACAGTTTAGTTGGTCTACCTGACCGTGGTTTGGTTTCAACAGAACCCCTCATGTTCCACTTCTTGATTAGAGTTTGAACACTGCTGATTGGCATTCCCAATTCCTTGGATATCTTTTTATATCCCTTTCCTGTTCTATACAGTTCAACTACCTTTTCCCGCAGGTCCTTTGACAATTCTTTTGCTTTCCCCATGACTCAGAATCCACACACGTCAGTGCAGCACTGAATGAAGGATGCAAGGGTTTGTCAGGAGGCCAGAAACTCATTTGCCTTTTATACACACACACTGATTACATGCAAACAGATCACAGGTGAGGATGGTCCCCTTTAATAGCAATTCACACCCCTTTGTGTCAACCTGTGTGCATGTTATCAGGCCAAAATCACCAGGGTATGTAAACTTTTGATCAGGGTCATTTGGGTAGTTTCTGTTGTCATTATGATTGGAAAAGAGTAAACACAGTTGATTGATAATAAATGGCTTCAGCCAAACACTACCCATGAGTGACAGAAAGGTTTTCGTGTTATCATTCATATTCTCTGAAAAATGGCCAGGAAATCATAAATTCTGCCAGGGTATGTAAACTTATGAGCACAACTGTATAATCTGCCAGATCTTGTCATCCAATCCTGCCCCCTGACAGCCATAATGGACAAGAAGGAGTGGAAGTATAGATATCTCAGCAGTAGTACCCTCATTAAACTGAACTGTATCTATGCCTAACATTAGAAGTGTATAAGGGCTTATTTATAAAAAGTGTAAAATATATCAAATATTTTGCTGTCTGATACATCTAGTCAGGGTTTTATGCTCAACCCAGCACTGCAGATATAAGGTTTGGAAGCCGATTGGTTACTATGGGTAACTGGAGGTTTTCCTGTTTTTAGGGCTCACGCACATGGACATATTGGGAGGGAATTTACTAAAACTGGAGCAGACAGAATCTGGAGTGGTTGTGCATTGCAGTGGCGGACCTTAGGAACAAAGCGCCCTGGTGCAAGATTTCTGTATCGGCAGAGAAATTGCATTATTGCTCTCAGTGCGACGTTCGAGGCGATATGTAACATGTGCAGCACAATTGTCGTTTTTCGCACGTAGGCGCTCCGACGCGTGTGCATCTGGGGGCGGGGGACTTAAACATTTTTTCCCCATTTTTTTTTTTTTTATGTTACTTTAATGTTTAAACACTTTTTTTTTTGTACACTAACCCTATTGATATTACATAGGGGGCTAACAAGCACCCTGTGTAATAGCAGATAGGGTGTGACAGGTCCTCTTTATGGAGGCATCAGGGGTCTTTTAGAGCCCTAATGTCACCTAGAGACCCCAAACAAGCTGAGGAAGCCGAGATCTGCTTCCCCAGCTTCTTGTCCTGGCTCTAAGAGCCGGAGACTGTGTACAGTGACAGCAGAAGTGATGTAATACACAGCACTTCCAGGTCTAGTGATCGGAGGAGAGATCAGCGGCTGGAAGCTGAATGAATACTTTCCCAGCTTCTTGTCCTTACTCTAAGAGCCGGAGACTGTGTACAGTGACACGGGAAGTGATGTAATACACAGCACTTCCGGGTCCAGTGATCGGAGGAGAGATCAGTGGCTGGAAGTGGCTGAATCTCTCTCTGATCATTGCAGGGAGACCCACCGACCCAGTGGCCACTGCGGGCGGGGGCGCCGCCACACGGTACAAACGATCCGGCGGCTGTTCAGACACCAGAGCGATTGTAAGTTACACAGCAATCGCCTGCTGTTAAAAGCACTACCAAGAGCATGGCTGCCGAAGCAGCCGTGTTCTTGTTTTAACCACTTCTGCGGGCCGCCGTCTATAGACGCACTGCGGCCCGGAAGTGGTTAAAGTGACATTAAAGTCGATATTTTTCCCCCTCCCCCCAATGTAAATGTCAGCACTTACCTTAACTGATGTCTCCTAATCCGATCTCCTTCTTTCCTGATGTTTTCATCTGTCCCTCCAGCGCTGCTGCCGGTCTCAGATCCAGCGCTGACTCCTCTGTCCTTGCTGGCACTTCCTGTGCCACGGTGTCTGCACGCGTCCATAGACTTACCTTGTGTCTCTCCTCGTCTCCCGGCCGAAAATCCGAAAGTGCTCATGCGCCCGCCCAAGATGCTTTGCGGCAGCCCGAGAAGTTTCGGATTTTCGGACGGGAGTGCGAGGCAAAGACGGGGTAAGTTTAAACTGCTGTTAAAGGGGGTTTTTTTCCTCAACTTTTTGCATATATCTACTGCTTGCTAGTATATGCAAAAAAGCCAGAGGGTTTAATAACCCTTTAATACTCACCTGATCCCTGGAATGACCGACAAGCGCAGACTCCCGTCTCTCAGGCTGTCAGAATATGCATAAAGAGCGTGTCGGTAACTATTTAAACCGGCGCTTTGTGCAGCTTCTGAGAAGATACGCTATTAGCGTAGCAGGGAAGCCGGCTGCGCATTTTGCATCGCTCCCGCTACCCTAATAGCGTATCTTCTCAGAAGCTGCACACAGCGCGCCGGTTTCAATAGTAACCGGCATGCTCTTTGTGTGAGAGCCGGGACACTGCGCTTGTTGGTGGATCAGATCAGGTGAGTATTAAAAAAAAAAGTTTTATTTTATGTTAGGGCAATACGCTATTGCGTAGCAGGGAAGCCGGCTGCGCATTTTGCATCGCTCCCGCTACCCTAATAGCGTATCTTCTCAGAAGCTGCACACAGCGCGCCGGTTTCAATAGTAACCGGCATGCTCTTTGTGTGAGAGCCGGGACACTGCGCTTGTTGGTGGATCAGATCAGGTGAGTATTAAAAAAAAAAGTTTTATTTTATGTTAGGGCGAACTGACCGTGTGGCCGTCACCGCAGCTCCCAGTCAGCCCGCCCGCATCGGACAGGGCTCTCTAATTGGCCACCGCTCGCTCCTGAAGTGGGTCCTCTGGAGGCCCCCTCGGGCGGCCCTCTGCAGTGCCTGTTTAGGTGGCCGCGTCTGCCTGATCCGCAGGGCCTCTAGAGGACCCTCTTCAGGAGCGTGCGGCGGCCGATTAGAGAGTCGGGTCTGATGTGTAACTTGAAAATTAAAGTTAGATGCTGATTGATTGCCATAAGCAACTGCTCCAGATTCTTTCTGCTCCAGGCTTAGTAAATTCCCCTCATTGAGTTTTACAACATACAAACCTCTGGCAGCAAACCTCTTCATGTATAAGGACATTTAGGGAGACTTCTGATTTTCTGAAGCAGAAAAAGATCTACTGGAGTCTTATTAGCAAAAGGGAGTTGACACATCCTCTTTTCCAGTGGTCTTTGCAGAGCAAGCCAATGAATATGTGATAGCCTAATTGACTGCAATAAAAAGAAAGGTAGCCGCATTCCAAATTTAAAGCCATGGTTAGATGTTCAATGAATGGTCCAGTGCAAGACGGACCACCTCAACTCCACCATCTGATGTATTTTACTCGTATTGAGCTTATTCTTTGGGCAGATGACTAATTCAATAAAACAATGCAAGGAGTAGCATTTTCAAGACGTTGTAAACCCAATCATTAAAATCTCATACATGCTTTAGCATGCCAATATAATTTTAAGAATAGTTTTCAATATCTTTAAACCTGCATGTTTCATTAAAATAATACCGGGTGATCAAGTCCTTACTCATTTTCCAATGCCCTATCAGGCACTTCCTGTTATAGGGTGACACTGCTGTTCATATCTCCCAATTGTGCTCTTGTGTTGTCACCTTGTTACACAGGTTTCCTATGAAGACTCCAAATGGTTCTTTCAACACACATTATGAAGTCATGGTACACTGTTGTCATCTTCAGGAAACATGCTCTGAGACATGACATGCATCCATCAGGGGGAATGCATGTAGACAGGAAGTGGGTGCAATGAAGCTGCAGAGATTAGCAGAGCAGATATGGAACAACAAATAAAAAAGGTGAAATCAATTTGTTGAAATTCTTTATGATACTCAGGGGTGTGGAAATGTAAAAAAAAACTAATTGTCCAAGGACTAAAGCGGGGACCCGATCTACTTGTCTCTCATGACAATCCACTTGTCCCGATACAAAAAAATTATTTTAACCAAAACCGTATTTAGCAGTGCTAAGAAGAGCTTCTCATTGGTCAGTGCCATCAGGTGACCGTGCCAACCAACATTGATTGCAATTTGCGAGCAAAATTCAGAATACATGGCACAGGTACAGATAGTACACCCGTACTGGCGTACAGGAAGGACCGTTTGCAGAGAGGTAAATATAGTGGGAGGTAGAGGGGGCCAGATTTGTGTGGGTAATTCGGCGGGGAGGGAGCCAGCGGGCAGGGAGAGCGGCAGCGACTGGGGACACAGCCGAAGGGCAGCGGCCGGACAGAGAGAGACGGGAGGGGAAGGGGAGTGGAGAGAGGGGAGGGGGAGTGAGGGGAGGGGGAGTGAGCATCGGGCTGCTTACAAGTGATTTTGGACGACTGTACAGCCTCTGAAAATCACTTGTACAGAATGGCTCCCACACTTCATTTAGCCTTGCTGCCTGCTCGAAGCAGTGTAGAAAAGTGTGGAAAAAACTACTTGGCCGACGCCAGGAACTGCATGTCCCGGGCGTCGGGCGATAGGAATTCCACACCCCTGATACTTAGCACTTTAGAAAACTTCTTTCCTATGCTACTCAACTCCATTTAGTGGCCTAAATGCATTATTACAATACATACATTTGACCTGAAAAGAACATTTATCTAAGAACGTTAATTTTTTGCATCTATTCACACAGAACGAACATTCAGAAAGTTTTGTAGGACGGCTCTGTAAATTGGTTATAAATAGTGTCATTTGTTTAGGGTTTACAAACAAAACAAAGAACAAAGAGCTATATACCACAGCAACCAATCAGAATCCACCTTGTACTGGTCTGGCATCAAGGCAGAAAATACTATTTGGTCTGTAAAGTTTTTTTTGCTGCTTGCTCCAAGCAACATTGAGATCCATGGCCATACTGTATATTCACTACTCCTTTATATTTGCTGAGCAAATAAACTTTATTGGATTCACACTGTTTTGATAGTTAAACACCCGTTACAAGGTCAAGGGAGATAAACAATGTTACTTTTTTCCCTGGCATAAATCACAAATTGTATGCTTGGTTTGAAAAAGACAGCTAGATTTTTTATCCTGACAAGAAAATCATTTTGACATTGAGATGGAAGGTTCTAAGATTTAAAAGCCATGAATCTGATGACAGCGGCCATTATGTGTGCTTGAGATTACCTTAGTTAAGGAACAATAGCATGTCAAGGAAGTCAGTCAGGTAAACTGATGCTCTATCAGCAAGTAACTGATACCTCTGAGGAAAGGAGACGACTAATTGAGTTTCTGATTCGTGCCACTGACAGGATATTTATTCTTTTCAATATTGTGCCCATTTCCTCACTTTTATTTGCTTTCCAGCTTAGCCTTTTGCTTTTATGTTGATTTTATGTTTTTGATTTGGAAAGTCACACATGCAGGCTTGTGGAATAGGGGCAGAACTGGTAATACAGGTGAGGCAATGAGTCTGCAGGGACATGCAGAGGAGGCCCACACATTCAAGCCATGGTGAAAGAGGAAGCCGCTACATTGGAGACTGACTGCTCTATATTGTAGTCTCTTGTGAAATCATGTAGCTTTTAAAGACATAGGAAATCATATGTATAATTGCACTGTTCTGAATGTAGAGGAGTAGTTAAAGGTCGTAGGAGGAAGAGGGGCTTCTCAAGAGTAGTTTTTAGTAGGGATGCACCGATACCGATACTAGTATCGGTATCGATGTCGATGCCGAGTATTTGGGCGAGTACTCGTATTCGCCCAAATGCTCCGGTGCCTAGCCTGATACTTACGGTATCAGGAAGCCGGGCAGCGCGTCGTTATTGGCTGGCTCCATGCTCTGTCGTCACTTGTGACAACAGAGCATGGAGCCGGCATCCCGGCCAATCAGGAAGCTGGGCAGTGTGTAATGACACGCTGCCTGGCTTCCTGACTGGTCGCGAAGTTGGCCAATCAGGAAGCCAGGCACCATGACGCAACACCCGGCTTTCTGATTGGCCAGAAAGCCGGCTCCATGCTTTTTCGTCACCTAGTGACGAGAAGCATGGGGACGGCTTCCCTGTTAATCAGGAAGCCGGGTGGCGAGTCTTTACACGCCGCCTGGCTTCCCGGCTAATCAGGAAGCCAGCTGGCGGTATACGGTATTGGCGAGTACCGGAAAAAATATTGGATCCTCGATACCGAAATACCGGTATCGGTCCATCCATAGTTTTTAGGTGCTCTGTAGTTCAAATAACAGACATCCATCTATTTTTTGTTGGCAGACACCTGACAATTGGATTGTCTAAAGCAGCCACCATGTTTAAAATCGGTGGCATCTGTATAAAAGGGCTTCATCATTCATGTTTCCCATACATGAAGTAAGCACAAAGGGGGCGCCTTTCCTGGTGCAGGTCAATTTTATTTCAGTAAACATGGGATAAAAGCAAGAACATACTCACAAACATGTGATGCAAAATAAACTGACAGGCAGTGAACATCTACTGGACGATTCCTGTATGCCAATGACGTTAACGCGTTTCTGGGGCACGCCCCCTTCGTCAGAACATTCTGCAGTATGCCTAAGAAGATTTCTCATTGAGAAGTGATATTCTGTGGCGCTTTACCGCTTTTTACTATGTTTCCCATAGAAT
>NW_017309998.1:30842-35556 GCF_000935625.1 Nanorana parkeri
CTGCTTTCTTTTTTTATATTATATTTTTATCATTTAAAAAAAAAAGAACAATAGGACAAGAACAGTGCAAGCACAGCATGAAGCGACGAGGTTACAGTAATAAAGGGCTAACAGAGGTTAAGGGTATCCACACAATAGTAGATGTTACCCAATACATGGGCAATAGAAAAATATGCAATACCACAGCACAGTAAGTCAGTATAACCTCATCAGATCAGAAAAGGGAAAAAAAGGAGAAGAAAGAAGAAAGGAAAAGTGGAGGTAAAGGAAAAAAGGGAGAGGGGTAATTTGGCCACAACCCCTCCAACAGAGAGAAGAGTGTTCAGTGTGAATAGAGTGTAAAGTAGCTGGTGTTAAATGCCAACAGGTCAGCAATTTATAATCAATTTCCTCTGTTGCAGTAGCCAAAGAGGAGACATGGGCACAGTGCAACAACTGTTAATTTTCGCATGTCAGAAATACAATGACTTAAATCTGCCTCCCATTGAGAAAGAAATTATGGGAAGTCATCCACCTCTGTGAATATATTGTACAACTGTGAGATACATTTTGAGGGTGAAGAAGTAAAAGTGAACAAAGATTCCAGAGGATGCAGGTCATTTACAGCACCTAGAGGTTCGGGCATGGAGAGTATAAAATGACATAATTGAGCTTATCTCTAGTGATCTGTTGCAAATATATTATAATAGTCTTTAAGCTCCTTAAGTCTTTAAGGGTTTTATCATTGTACCACGCAAGACATAGTGCAACTGAAAAGTCTTATCAGTAAACCAAGATCAGATTTGTGGGTTCCACTTGACAGGAAGGAAAAATAAGTGCCTAAGTAGTGGAAGTCGAGGTGTATAACTAACAAAATTCAGTTGTAATAAGACTTTCCCAGGTATCCAAAGATGACACAGAGAGTGGAGCAGTAGTATCCGATGTTCCTGCAATGTTTAGGGAGCCAAATCATATCATGCAGATTAGATTCACTCAGGTCCAACTCCCCGGGTCTTGGAGCAGACCAACGCTGAGCGAGCCACCCTGGGTCTGGAACAGCCCCATATATATTTTGAAATCATAGAATGTAAAATATGAAAATAGCTACAGGTCAGTAACACAGGAGGCATATGATACAAGAAAAGCACTCTAGGTAAAACATTAATTTTTACCATATTCCCGAGCCAGGGATGGAAGAGAGAATGCCAGTGCTGCAGATCACCATTAATGATATTCAATATAGTTAGCGTGGAATAAATGAGATAGCTGTAGAGTTAGAAATATTCCTAAATACTTCAATCTAGAATGACTCCAGACAAACGGAAAGTGAGGTTTCAACGCTTGACTATCAGCTGAGGATAAATTAAGATCTAAGATTTAAGATTTGGAGAAGTTTATCTTAAAATTAGAGCTATTTCCCAAATCAGTAAAGGCCAGTAGCAAATTGGATATAGACTATCGTGGTTGCTGAACATAAAATAAAATGTAATCGGCATAGGCTGCATTACAGCACCATCTAGTGCTCAAAAGACATAACAGTACATTAGCATATGCTGCAGCATTTCCAACACCCCTTCTCAACAGCATATGCGTTGCTTTATGACATTCAGCTTTCCTCAAATGAAACTGTGATGATCCTTTGGCAATGGCTTGGTAAGTGCATCCACAGTCATTTCTTCTGATGAGCAATATTGCATGTCAATAATAGCTTGTTCTTGAGTGTCCTTTAGCAGATGATACTTCACGTCGACTTGCTTGGTTCTAGGGTTGACTTTTACTGATTGTTTCAGCTTTATGCATCCCTGGTTGTCTTCAAAGGTTAGGATGAGGTTTGACATGTCTATGCCCATGTCCATTAAAAACTGGCGAATCCATATTGCTTCTTGACAAGCGTTTGCTGCTGCTTTGTATTCAGCTTTAGTTGAGGAAAGTGAATATAGCATGGGGTTACCCCAAGAATCAGACAGCACTGACTTTGGAGTGGAAACATGAACTGGTTTATTGAAGAAAGCAGAATCAGATAAGAGTTCAGTGTGTTACCTTGACCAATCCCCTCCCCTAGACAGCCGGGTGCCTGAATTGGAATTCCCTAAGCACAGACACTCTTTGAAATTAATGTCATTAATTAGATAAGAGTTTGATCACATCTTCCTAAACAATGGCCACTCCAGACAGCCTGCTGCCTTCACAAAATTACGTTTAGCAGAGATGGTATCCAAACAAGATGGAAGTTCGGATGGTTCAAATCAAGTCCATTAGTGACATACTCTCTCTCTAGATAAAATATTAAGCAGGAAAACACACACAGCAAACAAAGTTCTCCGGGGGAATAAATCTCTGCACCCCTAGGTCCATCACAGTAACCATTTGTGGATTTGCGGTCTGTGCAGTCTCCGGCCCAATCAGCATCTGCATATCCAATTACATAAGTATAGAGATTAACATTGCACTACAACACCATCTAATGCTCAGAAGACATAACAATTTTGCTTTTAGTATTAGCATATGCTGCTGCATTTCCAACAATGTGAACTAGTCCCATTCATACCCATTCATTTTTGGTGCCCTTGCATTATAATCCTTTGAAAAATAGATCACAACCAACACAACGCATGCGGTGTGAATGGGGCCTAAGGGTAAAAGCCACAAAGGTACTCCTATATCTCTTGTCTCTCTCCCTGTCTAGGCCATCCCCAGACCCTGAGTGCATGGCTTTGAAAATGGTAAAACTGAAGAGAAGGAGATAGACCCTCCACCACCACCATGTAAAGCAAGAGGACCAGTACGATGGGCCCTGCATTGGCAGACTGACAGACTTACCTAAGGTCTTGTTTTTAAACATATAATCAAAATGTGTCACTCCCCTAGAGAAACACTAGCCTGCACACCAAGCATAGGATTTTTGACTGTGTCTGGCCCCTCTTCTATGGTGAAACCAGTCCAAATGCCTGGCAGAATCAGGCTGGAGTTTCAAGAGGACGAAATAAATATTGTTCCCCCTTTAACCCTTTTACCCTTTTCTAAACCTTCCCCATTATCTAAAACTAAAAATATAACTCAAGTTGGGCTTTAAAGAAAAGGTAAAAATGAAAAGTCCAGTATACTTGTACCACCTGTGTAGAATTATTGAAGTAGTTATTTTAATCTGTATTTTTTAATCCCCCTTTCTCCTAAAACACATTTGCTGATGGACATCCCCGCCTTTATCAACCCAGTAGGGGAACCTACAGTATATTCTCATTACCACCCACCTACTAGGATACCATTTTATATTCCTGGTGTACCATGCTGCTACCTCTTTAGGAAGAGATATTCTTGTTTGATATTTATGTTTGTTTTTTTAAGTGTTAAAAATAAAAAAATAACCCTTCAGTGCTGATCTTGTAAAAACACTGGTTCAACGCTGCACAGCTTCTCAAAGGCTGCTACTCGTTGTTCATTTTAGGCTTGGTTCTTGCTTAAACGAAATAGCAAGCACTCACTCAAGATCTTTTATTAACCAGTTGTTAAAGAATTTCATACTAATCAATCTTTGATGGTTAATTAGTGTGTTATTTATAGGGATACTGCAACATATTATTCCATCAACTGATACATCAAGGACTATGAAGGCTTTAGCATGTTGAAAGTGTCACTTTTAAGGTCTATAGATAACAGATCCACTCAGCACACCATATATTTATTTCCGCAATGACCTCTTGAAGTTTCAACGGATAGTGGCATCACAATTGTGTACATTAGAAAGGTGTCTTCAGCACACCTCCAACAATGCCATTGGCAGTTGTTTTCTAGTGTATTTAAGAACTGCTCTAGTCTGATAAGTCTCCATGTTGCTACCATTACAGTAGATAGGATTTGAGGCTATGGAATTGTTTTAACAAGCCTAACTAACATTCAACATTTCAAAAAAGCACAGAATCATAGAAAAATAGAAACATAGAAGAGTTACAGCAGAAAAAAACACTATCAAGTCTGCCCCTTGAGACCACCTGGACGGATGTGCAGAAACAAAAAATAATTAGCCTCAACTTTAATACATCAATCAGCACCCTAGTGACAGTTACAATGTTCCGATTCGTAGAAAGATGGTATTATACACCGGAACGAATACATAAGATGTACCCTACTAATTCGGAGCTCTGCTGGAGACATTGTGGCCAAACCGGGACTTATATTCATATATGGTGGAACTGCCCTATAATTCAACCATATTGGGCTCAGATAGTAGAACAGATTGAAAGGATTACCACTATTGCCGTTCCAAGGGAACCGTCAAACTGTCTCCTACATCTTATGGATATCCCGACATCGGCTTATAAACGAACGCTGGTACCGATACTACTGAATGCGGCAAATACTTTAATACCTTTATATTGGAATAAAAATACTATCCCAACTATAAGAGACTGGTATAAAAGAGTAGAATACTACAGAAAAATGGAGGAACTCACGTCTATACAGAGGGACACTTTTGAAAAATGTAAGTCAAGATGGCAACCGTGGAATAACTTCATACGAACATCTGGAACCCATAGGACACAAGACGGAACTGTTACATGTTAATGTCACCTAACAAATAACAGAAGGGATATTGTGCCACGGCAGGACAGAATAGGAATATTCAGAATCAGGAATTAAATAAAAATAAAATTGAAAAATTAAGGTTAAGACACTTCCAAGTGATTTAAGATAGGATCACACAGGGCTTGGCGAACAAATTGCCTGGCAGCTAAGT
>NW_017309999.1:0-987 GCF_000935625.1 Nanorana parkeri
GAAGAGCTGAGCTGTAATCGATGAACCTTCCCTCCCCCATCACTGGCAGTTACATCCCGTGTTCAGGAACACGTGTGTGGCCATGTTTGTTCCAGAGATGGTGACCTGAGGGAGATGTGCGCTGATGTGTGACCCGCGCTCGACAGCCAATCCTCCGTCCGCCCCGTGGGGGCAATACCAGAGAATAGCCATATCCCGCTTCCAGAGCCATTGGTGTGAAGGTGGAGCGCGTGTCCCCTCCTCCGGCCTCCGTGTGTAAAGAATGACCGCCTGCAATCTGGTTGAAGGATTGACCATAGAGAACATAGAGATCATGGAGAACATAGAGATCATGGAGAACATAGAGATAATAGAGATCATAGAGAACACGGAGAACATAGAGATCATAGAGAACACGGAGAACATAGAGATCATGGAGAACATAGAGATAATAGAGAACATACAGATAATAGAGATCATAGAGAACACGGAGAACATAGAAATCATGGAGAACATAGAGATCATGGATAACATACAGATAATAGAGAACATCGAAATCATGGAGATCATAGAGAACACGGCAAACATAGAGATCATAGAGAACATGGAGACCATAGAGATCATGGAGAACATACAGATAATAGAGAACATGGTGATCATAGAGAACATGGAGAACATAGAGAGCATGGAGAACATAGAGAGCATGGAGAACATAGAGATCATGGAGAACATAGAAATCATGGAGAACCGCTTTATGAAATCTGAGGAAAGAGTTAAACAGGAAACCTCCCTGCCCCCCCCCCCCTCTCCTTCCAAGGACACGGAAGGTTCTCAGATTAATAAACTCATTTAATGACCATCTGGATTTACACGCCTGTCACTAGCGTGTCGTCACGTCTGAAGGACAGAAATAAATCTTCTCCAATTACCATCTGAGGAGACTCCAATATATAATGTCTACATGCCCCCCCCCCAACATAATACCCCCCCAATATTATACCCCCCCCA
>NW_017309999.1:5239-5551 GCF_000935625.1 Nanorana parkeri
GGGGGGGGTATTACAAGTCCCCCCTTCATGGACACGGTATCACCTGATGGCAGTGGCCTCTCTCAGCAGGATAATGATCCCGGCCACACGGCGCACATGGAGGGTGAAGAATGGTCTGAGGTGATGACTCCGCCTCCAAATTCTCCAGATCTCCGTCCAATCATCATCTGTGGGAGGAGTTGGAAGTCCGGTCCATGGAGGCCGATCACCTCACAAGGATCTGCTACTGACGGCTCGGTGCCGGATACCACAGCACACCCTCAGAGGTCTAGGGGGGTCCACGCCTGGAGGGGTCAGGAGAAGGGGGGACAT
>NW_017309999.1:7353-7812 GCF_000935625.1 Nanorana parkeri
TGTCCCAATTGTTGTTCTGCTGGAAAGACAAAAACACTGAACACAAACCAACCAGAATGTCCCGAAATTTCCCGCTCGTGGGCGGAGTCAGGCGGTATCGGTCTGTAGGGACAGTGTCAGACTGCACCACGCATTGGCACAGAGTTCAGAGGTCACACCATCATATATATATAGAGAGAGAGGATATCCCTTCCACTGTCTCAGCTCTACGGGGGCCGGCCTCCAATCTCCCCCATGCGGATGAGAAAGTCTCCGGATGGTGATGGATCCTCATGGGAGGAGCACGGGGTCAGCTCCATGTTCTCGCAGGTCTCAGTCCCACTGCGGCTGATGCAGTTGATGTCGCTCTTGTTTCGGCTGGTGTCAGGGGCGGAGCCAAAGATCCAGTCTGCGCAGAAAAGAATAAAATCAGCAACAAAGTAACACAAAAAGGAAACAGAAAACCCCCCCCCCCCCCCC
>NW_017309999.1:8151-12021 GCF_000935625.1 Nanorana parkeri
GGGAGCACATAGGAGAGTCTGACGTGTTCTGGGAGCACATAGGAGAGTCTGACCCGTTCTGGGAGCACATAGGAGAGTCTGACGTGTTCTGGGAGCACATAGGAGAGTCTGACCCGTTCCGGGAGCACATAGGAGAGTCTGACCCGTTCTGGGAGCACATAGGAGAGTCTGACCCGTTCTGGGAGCACATAGGAGAGTCTGACCTGTTCTGGGAGCACATATGAGGGTCTGACGTGTTCTGGGAGCACATAGGAGAGTCTGAACCGTTCCGGGAGCACATAGGAGAGTCTGACGTGTTCTGGGAGCACATATGAGGGTCTGACGTGTTCTGGGAGCACATAGGAGAGTCTGAACCGTTCCGGGAGCACATAGGAGAGTCTGACGTGTTCTGGGAGCACATAGGAGAGTCTGACGTGTTCCGGGAGCACATAGGAGAGTCTGACGTGTTCTGGGAGCACATAGGAGAGTCTGACCCGTTCTGGGAGCACATAGGAGAGTCTGACGTGTTCTGGGAGCACATAGGAGAGTCTGACCCGTTCCGGGAGCACATAGGAGAGTCTGACGTGTTCTGGGAGCACATAGGAGAGTCTGACCTGTTCTGGGAGCACATAGGAGAGTCTGACCCGTTCAGGGAGCACATAGGAGAGTCTGACGTGTTCTGGGAGCACATAGGAGAGTCTGACGTGTTCTGGGAGCACATAGGAGAGTCTGACGTGTTCTGGGAGCACATAGGAGAGTCTGACGTGTTCTGGGAGCACATAGGAGAGTCTGACGTGTTCTGGGAGCACATAGGAGAGTCTGACGTGTTCTGGGAGCACATAGGAGAGTCTGACGTGTTCTGGGAGCACATAGGAGAGTCTGACGTGTTCTGGGAGCACATAGGAGAGTCTGACGTGTTCTGGGAGCACATAGGAGAGTCTGACGTGTTCTGGGAGCACATAGGAGAGTCTGACGTGTTCTGGGAGCACATAGGAGAGTCTGACGTGTTCTGGGAGCACATAGGAGAGTCTGACGTGTTCTGGGAGCACATAGGAGAGTCTGACGTGTTCTGGGAGCACATAGGAGAGTCTGACGTGTTCTGGGAGCACATAGGAGAGTCTGACGTGTTCTGGGAGCACATAGGAGAGTCTGACGTGTTCTGGGAGCACATAGGAGAGTCTGACGTGTTCTGGGAGCACATAGGAGAGTCTGACGTGTTCTGGGAGCACATAGGAGAGTCTGACGTGTTCTGGGAGCACATAGGAGAGTCTGACGTGTTCTGGGAGCACATAGGAGAGTCTGACGTGTTCTGGGAGCACATAGGAGAGTCTGACGTGTTCTGGGAGCACATAGGAGAGTCTGACGTGTTCTGGGAGCACATAGGAGAGTCTGACGTGTTCTGGGAGCACATAGGAGAGTCTGACGTGTTCTGGGAGCACATAGGAGAGTCTGACGTGTTCTGGGAGCACATAGGAGAGTCTGACGTGTTCTGGGAGCACATAGGAGAGTCTGACGTGTTCTGGGAGCACATAGGAGAGTCTGACGTGTTCTGGGAGCACATAGGAGAGTCTGACGTGTTCTGGGAGCACATAGGAGAGTCTGACGTGTTCTGGGAGCACATAGGAGAGTCTGACGTGTTCTGGGAGCACATAGGAGAGTCTGACGTGTTCCGGGAGCACATATGAGGGTCTGACGTGTTCCGGGAGCACATAGGAGAGTCTGACCCGTTCTGGGAGCACATAGGAGAGTCTGACCCGTTCTGGGAGCACATAGGAGAGTCTGACGTGTTCTGGGAGCACATAGGAGAGTCTGACCTGTTCTGGGAGCACATAGGAGAGTCTGACGTGTTCCAGGCTGACTCCATAGCACTCTGCTTGACAAAGGGGTCACTCTAGAACAGGAAGTCGGGGCCGGCGCTGCATGAAACAAACCTTTAGACATACGCCCATTGTAAGTGATTAATATCACATGAAACACTGCCACCTTCTGGCCGTCCTGTGCACTGCAGCGCCATCGATCAGCACTCGGAATCTGTCGCTCTATTAAAACATTGTAGCAAATAAAATCCTTTTATGTCCTGAAATATATATATAAAATATTCAGAAATGCGAGTCAGAGAACTGTTGTTAGGTGATCCGACGCTAATTGTTATATTAATATATATTATTATTGCTCTGAGCGTCATTGCGGCCGAGTCACAAGCGGTTAATCGGGGGGGGGGGATATTCCTCTATAACAGATGCGGTGGCCGGTGTCACGGCGTCTCCTCCGCACAGCGATGGCGCCCGCTGACAGCTCATTATACATTCACATTTGGTGTGAAGGACAGACGAGGATCTATTATGGGAAGCAGACAGGCCGGGAGATTCTGCGGCTGATAATCCAGAAATGAAAACCCGCCTCAGTCACGTCAACAAAACGCATTGTGCGCCAATCTTCTCTCTGACGCTGCAATATAATCATGTATAATGTATCTGGGGCCCAGAGGCCAAGAGCTCCGCGCTTCCTATTCATGGCATTGATATCTGAGGAACTCCATCCTGCAACTGACGGCTGCCTGGCTGTCACTGACCAGTAACAAGCATGTGGCAGGTGAAGTCAGAGTAAAGCTGGCACGCCTCATCTGCAAGCTCGTCCTGGGTCAGAGTCGCAGACAGTATTGAAGCCACAGGATCAGCATGGCAGCTGTGCCGCCCCAATGGGGCATAGAAGTTATTTAGATAGAAGTTTTATATAGATTGTTTTCTCTATACCTTTTCCTATGGACGTTTTATATGTTAGTTCCTATGCTGCCATCTAGTGGCCTTTCCTGATATTGCACCTGACCTGATATCCCTGAGATCGATGACACAGTTCCTCTGTATGTAAGCCCCACCCTTCTTCTTGTTGGTCAGTATTTCCTGTGTCATGGCCACAGCTAACAGCCACATGTAATCAGGACACATGTACTCTGCATAGTACCGTAGGAAAGGCATCATCTTTTGACCGCATAATACTGTAACCATTCATCGCGTTATCCTGTTGTCTGATGTACAGAATAAAGCACCTTTGTGGATGAACACGGTATTGGTGAGTTCAGCTCTCTGACAAGGATTGTCCTCGGTGATTGCGTCTGCTTATACAGGCCGGGCATAGAGGTCTCACAAGGGATACATCGCTATCACAACAGTCGGAGTCAGAATAGCAGCCATTGATCTGTATTGTCAGAAGGAGGTCAGCGCTGGCAGATTGCGTCTCTCTTCTGCACAATTCCAATACACAGAAAACGTGTTTTGTATTTTCTCTGCTGACAGATAGTTGGATTGGACATCAGGGCGGCAGCACCGAGAAGCCGAGGGATTTGGGGGAATCCCCCAGTTCTGGCCAACGGGCTGATCCACAGAGATCAGACCCACGGAGATTGGATCACTGGAGATCAGACCCACGGAGATTGGATCAATGGAGATCAGACCCACGGAGATTGGATCAATGGAGATCAGACCCACGGAGATTGGATCCACAGAGATCAGACCCACGGAGATTGGATCCACAGAGATCAGACCCACGGAGATTGGATCCACAGAGATCAGACCCACGGAGATTGGATCAATGGAGATCAGACCCACGGAGATTGGATCCACAGAGATCAGACCCACGGAGATTGGATCACTGGAGATCAGATCCACTGAGATTGGATCGCTGGAGATCAGACCCACGGAGATTGGATCGCTGGAGTTCAGACCCACGGAGATTGGATCGCTGGAGATCAGACCCACGACCCCTGTAAACAATTGGGCGGAGCTATTTAGATGTCACGGCTAGCTCCGCCCAATTGTTTATACTTTTCCGGCATCTGTCAGAATGCCGTTCTGCGGCGGGAGTTCATCGCGAGCGGACGGGTTGGCGGGCGTC
>NW_017309999.1:16673-18240 GCF_000935625.1 Nanorana parkeri
CGTGATTGGCGCTGGACGTCGTGATTGACGCTGGAAGTCGTGATTGGCGCTGGACGTCGTGATTGGCGCTGGATTACGTCGGGGGATCAATTTTTGGGGGTTTTTTAATAAAAGATTTCTCAAAAACTTGTCTTTTGTTTTTTTTTCAATTAAAGGATTTTTACAGAAGTCCGGCCTCTGCCCCTTAGTCATTCACAAGGGGGGGCGCATCTGGGTGGTTATTAAAGTGGTGGACTGATGTGAATAAGCCCCCCTGTCCGCACCCCCACAGCCAACACCCCAGGGCTTGTGGGGAAGAGGCCCTTGTCCCCAAAGTGCTTTTCATGTCACATAGTTACATCGTCAGGTTGAAAAAAGACAAAACCATAAAGTTGAACCTACAGAGGGAAAAAAAGTCGCCCTCGGCCCCCAGTTACCCCGGCCGGTGACCCAGAGAACATGAAAGTGTATTTATTGCCCAAATGTTCTTTTTCTAGTTTTGGATGGAGTAGTGAAGAGTTAAAACCGTGTCAGTTTTTTTTTTGCTCTCTGTGTACCATTGAGGAGATTTTCTTTCACTTCCTGTCACAGAGACACAACAGGAAGTTAGACAAAAGCTCTTACACTGAGGCAATTTCTTTCTTAGACAGTCGTCCTCAGAACAGGTGTCCCCATTGGAAGATTTCCCCTCTGGTTCTGTTTCGGTGACAACTGTAACATTTTGGATTTCCCATCACTTTCTTTCTTGGTGTATTAGAGGGCTGAATCTCCCCAAACATGACAGAGGGTCCAACCCTTCCCAACACCACCCAATATTTATTTTTTTAAAGGGTTTTGCCTAGAGTTAGATTGCAAATAAGTGAAAGCACCCGAAATTCCCCGCGCCAATACCCCCCTCTACATACAGGAGGTGCGCGACTTTATCTCTTCTTCTCTGTCGGTCAAACTCAGAGTTTTTACTTTGGTAGAATGTGGTATCAAAGGAAATCAGCATCATGGAAATCCCTCCATCCGTCCATCCCTCCGTCCATCCATCCCTCGATCCCCCCGTCCATCGATCCCTCCATCCCTCCGTCCGTCCATCCCTCCGTCCATCCCTCCGTCCATCCATCCCTCGATCCCTCCGTCCATCCCTCGATCCCTCCATCCCTCCATCCATCCATCCCTCCGTCCATCCCTCCGTCCATCCCTCGATCCCCCCGTCCATCGATCCCTCCATCCCTCCGTCCGTCCATCCCTCCATCTACTCCTCCGCCCATCCCTCCGTCCATCCCTCTGTCTACTCCTCCGTCCATCCCTCGATCCCTCCGTCCATCCCTCGATCCCTCCATCCCTCCCTCCATCCATCCCTCCGTCCATCCCTCCGTCCATCCCTCGATCCCCCCGTCCATCGATCCCTCCATCCCTCCGTCCGTCCATCCCTCCATCTACTCCTCCGCCCATCCCTCCGTCCATCCCTCTGTCTACTCCTCCGTCCATCCCTCGATCCCTCCGTCCATCCCTCGATCCCTCCATCCCTCCCTCCATCCATCCCTCCATCTACTCCTCCGTCCATCCATCATCCCTCCGTCCATCCCTCCGTCCATCC
>NW_017309999.1:27580-33024 GCF_000935625.1 Nanorana parkeri
ATCCCTCCGTCCATCCCTCGATCCCTCCATCCCTCCCTCCATCCATCCCTCCATCTACTCCTCCGTCCATCCATCATCCCTCCGTCCATCCCTCCGTCCATCCATCCCTCGATCCCCCCGTCCATCGATCCCTCCATCCCTCCATCTACTCCTCCGCCCATCCCTCCGTCCATCCCTCGATCCCTCCGTCCATCCCTCCGTCCATCCCTCCGTCTACTCCTCCGTCCATCCCTCGATCCCTCCGTCCCTCCCCCGATCCCTCCGTCCATCCATCCATCCCTCCGTCCATCCTCCGTCCATCCCTCCCTCGATCCCTCCGTCCATCCATCCATCGATCCCTCCATCCATCCCTCCGTCCATCCCTCGATCCCTCCGTCCATCCATCCCTCCATCCCTCCCTCCCCCATCCATCCCTCTGTCCATCCCTCGATCCCTCCATCCCTCCTCCATCCCTCCGTCCATCCCTCCTTCCATCCCTCCGTCCATCCATCCCTCGATCCCTCCGTCCATCCCTCCTTCCATCCCTCCATCCCTCCATCCCTCACTCCCTCCATCCATCCCTCCATCCATCCCTCCATCCATCACCGTCCATCCATCCATCGATCCCTCCATCCATCCCTCCGTCCATCCCTCGATCCCTCCGTCCATCCATCCCTCCATCCCTCCCTCCCCCATCCATCCCTCTGTCCATCCCTCGATCCCTCCATCCCTCCTCCATCCCTCCGTCCATCCCTCCTTCCATCCCTCCCTCCCTCCATCCCTCGATCCCTCCGTCCATCCCTCCTTCCATCCCTCCGTCCATCCATCCCTCAATCCCTCCATTTATCCCTCCGTCCATCCCTCGATCCCTCCATCCCTCCGTCCATCCATCCCTCCCACCGTCCATCCCTCTGTCCATCCCTCCTTCCATCCCTCCGTCCATCCCTCGATCCCTCCGTCCATCCCTCCATCCATTCCTCCCTCCATCCCTCCGTCCATCCATCCCTCCATCCCTCCCTCCGTCACCCTCCCTCCCGCCCTCCCTCCGTCCCTCCCTCCATCCCTCCGTCCATCCCTCCATCCATTCCTCCCTCCATCCCTCCGTCCATCCATCCCTCCATCCCTCCCTCCGTCCATCCCTCCCTCCGTCCATCCATCCCTCCCTCCATCCATCCATCCCTCCGTCCATCCATCCATCCCTCCGTCCATCCCTCCCTCCGTCCATCCATCCATCCCTCCGTCCATCCCTCCATCCCTCCGTCCATCCATCCCTCCCTCGATACCTCCATCCCTCCCTCCGTCCATCCCTCCTTCCATTCCTCCGTCCATCCCTCGATCCCTCCGTCCATCCCTCTGTCCATCCCTCCATCGATCCCTCCATCCATCCCTCAATCCCTCCGTCCATCCCTCCATCGATCCCTCCGTCCATCCATCCATCGATCCCTCCATCCATCCCTCCGTCCATCCATCGATCCCTCCGTCCATCCATCCACCGATCCCTCCGTCCATCCCTCCATCGATCCCTCCGTCCATCCATCCATCGATCCCTCCATCCCTCCGTCCATCCATCGATCCCTCCCTCCGTCCATCCCTCTGTCCATCCATCGATCCCTCCGTCCATCCATCCCTCCCTCCGTCCATCCCTCCTTCCATTCCTCCGTCCATCCCTCCTTCCATTCCTCCGTCCATCCCTCGATCCCTCCGTCCATCCCTCCGTCCATCCCTCCCTCCGTCCATCCATCCACCGATCCCTCCGTCCATCCATCCATCGATCCCTCCATCCATCCCTCCGTCCATCCATCGATCCCTCCCTCCGTCCATCCCTCAATCCCTCCGTCCATCCCTCTGTCCATCCATCGATCCCTCCATCCATCCCTATTCCTTTCCAGTCCAGTTCTGGGCAGGAGGCTCCTGCGATGGGGCCCGGCTCCCAGGGGTTTCCGGTATCGGTGAAGTCCCTCGCCATCGTTACCAGCATGCGGTCCACCGTCCTAGGGAGGGAGCGAGCTGCCGAGTAATTATAAGTGATAATGGACTTGTGATGTTTGGGGCCCGGCCCGGCCTCCCGCGGGCCCCTCACAATTTGGCTTTCTACAGTAAAAAACGGTCCAATTATCCGGCGGAATTTTAAACGGCGTTTCTTTGTGCCGGCGTTCTTCAGAGGTCGCTTTCATGCCGCTGTCAATATCTGTGTAATATTACATAAGAGAGGAGAAATGAGGGTTGCCATGGAAACTCGGCGTGATTAGCGGAGTATAAAAGAAAAGTAGCCGCGGAAATTTCCAGTCAGGAGCCTGGCGGCGGCGTCATGGTGGAGGATCGGCATGGTGGAGGAGCCCGGCGGCGGCGGCATGGTGGAGGAGCCCGGGGGCGGCGGCGTCATGGTGGAGGAGCCTGGCGGCCAATGTCAGGCCTCCGCTCTGACCCGGGAACATTTATATGATCAATAAAGTAATCTGTACACAACCAATGCGCGGGTCACAGGGTTCACCCCTCACAGGGGACGTGGGATTATCGAGGGGCGGAGCCTAAGTGACATCTTCACCAGAGCACTCCAGAAAAGGTGATGGGCTAGTGACCCTGGAGTGCTTACAATGAGGGGGAAGGGTAGCGGCACTATGGCTGGTCAGTGTCCAATCAGAGGCCAAGGGGGAGGCCGGCGGGAATAGTCAGTGTCCGGATGGGGACGGGTGACACAGGTAGAGTCAGGTGATCTGGATCTATAGCAGGTAGACGCCCTCCATGGTTTCAGAGCCCCGCCCACAACATGGGATTCACATTCACTTTCACACAAATAAAAGTCAAATACAAAACAGGAGAAAAGGAAAAAACACAAATAAAAACCTTCAAAATAAATGATCTACATGTGTGGGGGAAGGGTGGTGGGGTACACAGGGGACCACCACACATCACCTATGAGCTGACTATAAATGTTCCTCCGAGAGAACAGATGAGCAAATGGCATTCGCACGGCATCCCCACCACTAGATGGGGCCAAAGAACGTCGGTGAGAGGAACGTTTCTACATCAGCCCCGAAGTGTACAATATGAAGCCCCCCAAAGACTCCAAATACACAACATCCATCCAGGTGTGCGTCCCTAAGATCCTCCCCGAAGATGACCAGATATGGGACTAAGAGTTAAATCCTAAAATCCCTCCGAGTCCCCGAAATCTGAGCAACAATGTATCCGATTTGTGTATCACTCGGATCCTCCAATCATCTCTGACACTGTCCTTCCTTCCGGAGGGGGGGCTACGTCTGTTCCCCATGGCCCCTGTGTGTGTTGTAGTCACCGCTCCAAGCTCCACCCCCCGGGATGGACTACAATCTCAGGTTTAGTTTACTGATTTGTATTGAGTTGTAGTCCATCCAGGGGGGCGGAGCTTGGAGCGGTGACTACTCTACAACACTCAGGGACCATGGGGAACAGACGTAGCCCCCCCTCCGGAAGGAAGGACAGTGTCAGAGATGATTGGAGGATCTCCAGCCGAGTGACACAAATCAGATACATTGTTGCTCGGAGTTCGGGGTCTCGGAGGGATTTTAGGATTTATCTCCGGAGTTTGGGGGTCACTTTAGGTAACTTTCTGTCCCACTTGTGCAAAGTGCTGATACATTTCAGGGGACAATCCTTCTTCTTCAGAGACAGTCCTACGTATGTGAATGAATAGTTAGCACCTGAGAAGGGATCTGAGGAACCCCAAAAAGTTTCTTTATAACTCAATTTAGCCAATAAAAGGGAACAAATAAACTCCAAACTCTCTGTGCACCCCAAGAGGAAAAACCAGACATCCCGCCAACCGACCAATACAGAGCAACCTTCTATAACTAACATCACACGAAGTCATCATCATCACCATCATCACCACCACCATCATCATCATCACTACCATCATCATCACCATCATCATTATCACCATCATCATTATCACCATCATCATTATCACCATCATCACCACCATCATCACCACCACCATCATCACCACCACCATCATCACCACCACCATCATCATCATCATCACCATCATCATCACCACCATCATCACCACCACCATCATCACCACCACCATCATCACCACCACCATCATCACCACCACCATCATCACCACCATCATCATCACCACCATCATCACCACCACCATCATCATCATCATCACCATCATCATCACCACCATCATCACCACCACCATCATCACCACCACCATCATCACCACCACCATCATCATCATCATCACCATCATCATCATCACCATCATCACCACCATCATCATCACCATCATCACCACCATCATCATCATCACCACCATCATTATCACCATCATCATCATCATCACCACCACCACCATCATTATCACCATCATCATCATCACCACCACCACAACCACCACCATCATCATCACCATCATTATCACCATCATCATCATCACCACCATCATCATCATCATCACCACCACCACCATCATTATCACCATCATCATCATCACCACCACCACCACCATCATCATTATCACCATCATCATCATCACCACCACCACCACCATCATCATCACCACCACCACCACCATCATCATCATCATCACCACCATCATCATCATCACCACCACCACCACCATCATCATCACCACCACCACCACCATCATCATCACCATCACCATCATCATCATCATCACCATCACCACCATCATCACAAGAAACGTTTGGACAATTTCTTGAGGGACCGCAATATCCGGGGGTACCAGTACCCCTAAGAATGGGATGATGCGCGGACCGATATGGGTTGGACTTGATGGACTAATGTCTTTATTCAACCCCAAATACTATGTAACTATGTAACTATGTAACTATGTCATATATACTCAAATCCTGAACGCACGTTGTATGACATCATAATACAATTCTATTACACTGGAAACATTTGAGTCGTATTTCGGGGGATTTGCTGATAATGGAATATTTGGGAGAATGGTCTTCACTGATTTCTGATTTTCGGGCGAGTTTTCTAGTTATGTTTCCGAATCTCCGAGATTTTATTTATTCGTCTTTCCTCTTGTGGGAGGTGAATTCGAGGTGTCGCTGCTTCACCTGTGTCATGATGGAAGCCCCACTGATCCCCCTTCCTGATCCCCCATCCTGATCCCCATCCTGATCCCCCATCCTCATCCCCCATCCTGATCCCCATCCACCTGATCCCCCATCCTGATCCCCCATCCTGATCCCCCAAAAAATTGGGGTAAAGTTTTGGCCACATGATGGAGAACACTGACCCCAATCAATGACTACCCCGGGCATGCTGACCCCGCCACACCACATTCTGCCCCCCGTGTCTTGGATGCATGGGGATGTTTGTGCCGGGTCTCCTTACCTAGGAAGTCGTGGACAAGATCCTTGATGAGGTGGCCAACAATGGCGTATGCCACAGCCACCATGACCAGCGCTGCCATCAGTAGATAGAGTAGAGCCCGC
>NW_017309999.1:33435-34458 GCF_000935625.1 Nanorana parkeri
CTCAGTCCTGAGCCTCCCCCCATCCGGCGGTGCCAAGCCGATGCCACACTGCCACCTGCAACCCAAACCCAACAATGCAGCTTCTCCTGTCCAAGGTATGCGGACCCCAAGTCAGTGCAGGAAGCACCACCATGCGTTCCTTCCAGTCATAAGAACAGGAGCCCCCCAAGTCATGGAATCCAGGAGATCAGTGCAGACCCCAAGTCACGGAATCCAGGAGATCAGTGCAGACCCCAAGTCACGGAATCCAGGAGATCAGTGCAGACCCCAAGTCACGGAATCCAGGAGATCAGTGCAGACCCCAAGTCATGGAATCCAGGAGATCAGTGCAGACCCCAAGTCATGGAATCCAGGAGATCAGTGCAGACCCCAAGTCATGGAATCCAGGAGATCAGTGCAGACCCCAAGTCATGGAATCCAGGAGATCAGTGCAGACCCCAAGTCACGGAATCCAGGAGATCAGTGCAGACCCCAAGTCACGGAATCCAGGAGATCAGTGCAGACCCCAAGTCACGGAATCCAGGAGATCAGTGCAGACCCCAAGTCATGGAATCCAGGAGATCAGTGCAGACCCCAAGTCATGGAATCCAGGAGATCAGTGCAGACCCCAAGTCATGGAATCCAGGAGATCAGTGCAGACCCCAAGTCATGGAATCCAGGAGATCAGTGCAGACCCCAAGTCATGGAATCCAGGAGATCAGTGCAGACCCCAAGTCATGGAATCCAGGAGATCAGTGCAGACCCCAAGTCATGGAATCCAGGAGATCAGTGCAGACCCCAAGTCATGGAATCCAGGAGATCAGTGCAGACCCCAAGTCATGGAATCCAGGAGATCAGTGCAGACCCCAAGTCATGGAATCCAGGAGATCAGTGCAGACCCCAAGTCATGGAATCCAGGAGATCAGTGCAGACCCCAAGTCATGGAATCCAGGAGATCAGTGCAGACCCCAAGTCATGGAATCCAGGAGATCAGTGCAGACCCCAAGTCATGGAATCCAGGAGATCAGTGCAGACCCCAAGTCA
>NW_017309999.1:34551-35508 GCF_000935625.1 Nanorana parkeri
TGTAGTCTTTGTACAGATGTTCGGGGTAGTGAAAGAGCCTCCCCAGGATGGTGGTGAAGTTGCCCTCAGTCATGGGCTCAGTGTTAGGCAGGTAGGTGGGAGACTGTGGCTCCTGGAGGACACTCACTACTGAGCTAGTTGTTGCCTCCACCGTGTTGATGCCGTGGTGCACCAGATGGAGGGTCTTGTTGACTTTGGGCAGGATTTGGGGTAAGAAGGAGCCCCCGTCTCTGCCAGTGCTGATATTACACAGAATCATATTGGGCTACAGACGGCACAGGGAACCCCCACAACTGGGGAGGGCAGGAGCTCCCTGAGTGTCCCTACACATGGCAGGACTGTGCCCACCGGTACTCTCAGTCCTGAGCCTCACCCCATCCTGCTGTGCCAAGCCGATGCCACACTGCCACCTGCAACCCAAACCCAACAATGCAGCTTCTCCTGTCCAAGGTATGCGGACCCCAAGTCAGTGCAGGAAGCACCACCATGCGTTCCTTCCAGTCATAAGAACAGGAGCCCCCCAAGTCATGGAATCCAGGAGATCAGTGCAGACCCCAAGTCACGGAATCCAGGATACAGAACCCAATTGGATCCAGAAGATCGGTGCAGACCTCCAGGTGATGATCGGTGCAGACCTCCAGGTGATGATCGGTGCAGATCTCCAGGTGATGATCGGTGCAGACCCCCCAAGTCTCAGCACAACCCCCGATCAGTGCGGTAGGCAGTACTAGGCGGGTTCCGGTGTGCTCGGTGTATGGCACTGTTTGTCTGTGTTGGGGGAGGGGGTGTCATTGTCATGTGTGCTGATTCGGTCTCCGCTGATTCCCCGACACTCAGTCCCGGTGTCTCCGCTTCATCCTCCCCGGCGGTGTCATATGATGAACGTCGCGTCCGACCGACCACCGGAGCAGAGGAGCTCTCCAGGTGCTGAACTGCCGACTCCGTCCGTGTACAGCG
>NW_017310000.1:0-605 GCF_000935625.1 Nanorana parkeri
ATGTTGACGTTCCCTCTGACCTCTGACCCTGTTCTGTTCCCGGCAGGAACGTTTGAGGGAATTTACGGCACGCTGCTGGCTCCGTTCTGCTGGTCGGCGGACAGTCGGAGGGTCATTGTGGACACGATGCTGCGCAGTCAGCAGGTGAGGTGATCGGCCATTTTGTGCCCCTCCCCCGCGGTGTGGGTACGTGGACCCGCCAATCCGAATCCCATTGTAATCTTCTTCTCCTCACGCAGAATCTGTATGTAGTGGATACGATGACACAAAACGTGACTCTCCTCCAGTCTACAGGTAGGATATAGCACAGCAGCCTCCTGTCAGATGACACCGGGGATGGGGGTCCATAGCAGGGAACTGGTCCTGGGGGGGGGATTGGAGCAAAGGCAAGTCACAGAGGGAAGGTTCCGGAGGTTGCAGGAGTGTCCCTGAGAGGCGGCAGAGGTACTGACGGGAGTGGAGCAGAACACTGAGGGGTGTACCAGAGACTGCGAACACACAGGAGTCATGGAGGGGCGCACTGGGAGCACACGGGGGTGCGCATGGAGACACCAAGTACAGGAGGCATTGGAAGGTCAGGGGTGGCTGGCACAGAGGACACGGGG
>NW_017310000.1:1345-2499 GCF_000935625.1 Nanorana parkeri
GGGGGAGTACAGTGGCGCACAGTTGGGTGTATGGTGTCAGTGATGGTCGGGTGGTGGTCCCTCTGTGATTGGTCCCAGCGGGTGGCTCAGCTATTGGTCCTCTTTATCCCACCAGACTCCTCCCCCGGGAGCTGGAAGCTGATGGCGATTGATCGGGATTTGCTGGTCGTCCGGTTTTCCTCTCCGGCTTGTCCTCCGACTGTGGTGAGTCCAGTAACTCTGAACGGTGGTCATCTCCGTCCTCGGCTTCCGTCCCACAAACACTCTCCTCTCCTCTGTGTACAGAAAGTCGGGTTTCTTCCGCCGGCCGGTAAGGAGGAGGCGATCAGCTGGGTGTCCCTGGAGGAGGAGAAGCCCATCGCCAACATAAGCTGGAGCTACAAGGGCCACAAACCGCCTCCGGAGCAGGAGAACCCGCAATACGGTGCGTGCCGGATATCCTCCCGGGAGCCGTAATGGGGGATTGGGGGGGTCACAATGTTTCTAATGCTAAAATAACAGTTTCCATTCGATGATCACAAGCCGGGATCTGGAGATTCCCAAATTATTTCCACAAATCAAAATTAACTCGAGTTCGTTTATTTGCGCCGACCTGAAGACGAGACGAATACAAAAGTGTACAAAGTATAAATATTCATTAAAAAAATCAGTGCGGAATAATAATACAAATATAATTGGTGACAAAGAATCGGAAATGACATCGGTGATGTGCAAAATATACCCGCAGGATCTTCAAGAGTATCAATGTGACCGATGAAAGAACTTTACATGCGATGAGTTACTCCCAGAATGAGGAAAGGAAGTGTGCAGCTTTGACACGCGACTTCTCCCCGCCGACACATGCTCACAAGCTCAAAATTCTAACAGTACATGGGCGAAATGTTGTCACCATGCACATAAGCTATGCACATGGTGACAACACAAGCTAAGCCATAAGCCCGGACTATATGCAAAGTAAAGACAGATTTCCACTAAATGATTTAACCCCTTCGTGACTGACGACGTGCAGTGTACGTCGCCGGCATCGGGACTCTGTTTAAACTTGCAGAGCCGACTGTCGGCTTTACAACAGAACCGATCCTGGCGACTTACCTGTCGCCAGATCGCTTCTGCGTCCCGAAGAAGGGGCCGCCCCCCCCCCCCCCCCCCGCACC
>NW_017310000.1:3785-6604 GCF_000935625.1 Nanorana parkeri
GATCGGAGCGGGGAGGGGGGAATCCAGCCCCTCCCCTGTCACTGCAGAGAGCCGTGACAGGATCGAGAGGTGAGCGAACGCCGGTATGTGTTCTCTCACCTCCCGATCTACTGAGCCGAGCTGTGACAATGAGACCGGCGCTCTCTGCCGTGATGGGGGCTGGATTCCCCCCTCCCCGATCCTCCAGCGCTGACTGGTGGAATGGACGGGGGAGGGGGCGGGTACAGCTGGCTCTGCCTCTAGATAGGAGGAGCCAGCTGTCGCTCACGCAGCTGGGCGGATCCCGGCATACTTGTCCCGGCTGCGGCGTCTCCGTATACCGCGAGCTGCAGCTCCCTATATACTGAGCTTAGGGTGACGGGAGGACGCTAGTTTGTGTCCCCCTGTGACGCTGAGAACTATGGGGGAGGGGGGAGCCCTGACCTCGTAGTTCTCCTTTAAGTTGAGACATGAAGGTCCTCAATCTGATTATAACGCCGCCTGGCACCATGGTCAGTCCTCATCTGGTGGTACTTGTCTGGGACCCCACAATTCACGGCCCGGGAAGGTTTGTTTTTAAGACTCTAACATTTTCTGTGAGAATCTTCACCAGGAATAATGACCTTTCACCTCGGGACAAAGATGGCTTCCAGGATGCCCAACAATATGTCTAATAACATCCTGAGACTCCCGGGAGCCGTAATGGGGAATTGGGGGGTCAGAGGGACTCCGGAATATCATTGTGTCCTCTTCCGGAATGTTCTCGGCATCCTCCATGTTGACGTCTTTGTGTCTCTTGTAGCCGGTCTGGAATACGAGTCGATCTTCATGAGGCCTCAGAAAGTCCCTCCGGAGAGTCGGCTGCCGCTGGTGGTTTTCCCTCACGGTTTGTTGCCGGCGGTGCGTCCCGTCTCTGTGTTGTCACTTCCTGTGTCTGTCCCGCGTGTCACTCTGTCCTGTCCCCGCAGGCGGGCCGCACTCCACCTTTGTCAGCGAGTGGACGCTGTTCCCGGCCGCGCTGTGTAAGATCGGCTTCGCCGTGCAGTTAGGTGAGACGCCGCGCTGTGTACACGAATCTGCCCTTCTACCCCCTGTACCCCAAAATCTGCCCTTCTACCCCCCTGTACCCCAAAATCTGCCCTTCTACCCCCTGTACCCCAAAGTCACTTATCTTCTCTGTCATGGCAGTCAATTATCGGGGGTCACTGGGCTTCGGGCAGGACAGCGTCATGTCTCTGCCGGGGAGAGTCGGCGATCAGGATGTGAAGGATGTTCAGGTAAGTGCACCTGTCCTACCTGAGAGCATATTATAGTCTGTCCTCTTTCCTGACCCACCACTAGGGGGCGCAATCACTCCCCACCCCATCAAACTAATCCTAAGCTGAGCCCCCCTGTGTGTGCGTGGCTGAGCGGCAGAGGATTGGTACATATCAGTGATCAATCCTCTGTGCAGGACAAAGACTGGAGCGATCAGCTGATAGAACTATGTGTCCCTGGTTATGAATGAACAGGAAGTGCTTTACATCACTGATATTTCCCTTTTAAAATAGAAAAGAAATTGAGGACACAGAGTTTCTGAAAGGGGAGGAGCCTCTGTACAGAGTGCCACTCCCCATTGAGAATCTCATGAATGAACAGGAAGTGATGTAAAGCACTTCCTGTTCATTCATACCAGGGACACATAGTACTAGGTGTCCCCAGTTATTTATAAACACCGGAGTGATCAGACGATGGCTCCAGTGTTAGTCCTCCACAGAAGATTGATCACTGATATGTATCACTCTACGGGGTAGAGGCAGCGGGGGATCCGAGGAGAAGTGAGGAAAGCACTTCAGCCGCGGGGGGGCTTGCTGATGGGGGGCGGAGCCGCTGTCACAGCAGCATGTGCGGTGAGGAGAGAGAGAACCACCAGCTGTCAGATCCTGGCTGAGCGTCTCTCTCTCTCCTCACCGTTTGGCGTGCTGCTATGATAGCGGCTCCGCCCCCTGCTGTCATCTGCAGCGCTTCGTTCACTTCTCGGATTCCCCGCTGCATACAGATGGGGAGAGCAGCAGGGATCCAGAGAACCCCCACGGCAGGAGGACAGGACATCCCTAACCCTGACATAGAGGAACAATTCTCTGACCCACCACTAGGGGCGCAACCGCTCCCCACCCCATCTATCCACATAGAGGAACAATTCCCTGACCCACCACTAGGGGCGCAACCGCTCCCCACCCCATCTATCCACATAGAGAAACAATTCCCTGACCCACCACTAGGGGGGCGCAACCGCTCCCCACCCTATCTACCCTCATAGAGGAACAATTCCCTGACCCACCACTAGGGGGCGCAACCGCTCCCCACCCCATCTATCCACATAGAGGAACAATTCCCTGACCCACCACTAGGGGGGCGCAACCGCTCCCCACCCTATCTACCCTCATAGAGGAACAATTCCCTGACCAACCACTAGGGGGCGCAACCGCCCCCCACCCCATCTACCCTCATAGAGGAACAATTCCCTGACCAACCACCAGGGGGCGCAACCGCTCCCCACCCCATCTATCCTCATAGAGACCAGGTAATCCCGGCCTTCCATCCATAGACAGCAGTAGTCGGGTCTGTTCCTGTCCTACCAGTAGGGGCGCAGTCTCTGATCCTCCCATCTCCCCTCATACAGAGCGCGGTGCTGCAGATCCTGGAGGAGGAGCCTATCGATCCGCAGAACGTGTCACTATGCGGCGGATCACACGGAGGATTCCTCTCCTGTCACCTGATTGGACAATACCCCGAATTCTACAAAGCCTGCATCGTCCGCAACCCTGTGACCAACCTCCCGACCATGACCGGCTCCACGG
>NW_017310000.1:7173-15420 GCF_000935625.1 Nanorana parkeri
CAGTCACATCAGTCTCTGTACAGAGGAGCTTACACTCTAATGTCCCCTCCCCCCACAGTCACATCAGTCTCTGTACAGAGGAGCTTACACTCTAATGTCCCCCCCAGTCACATCAGTCTCTGTACAGAGGAGCTTACACTCTAATGTCCTCCATGTTGGTCTCGGGCTCTATAGGTGTCATGTGGAATCCGGCTTTCCGTACTCCTATCAGACCCTCCCCAGCGGGGCCCAGATGGAGGAAATGTTGAAGAAATCCCCCATCATACATGTTCCTAAGGTACGTTATGTAGCCTGACACCCCGCCCCCTGGGGGCCCAACCCTGGAACTCTCTCCTGACGCCCCCGGGGGGCCCAATCCTGGAACTCTCTCCTGACACCCCGCCCCCTGGGGGCCCAACCCTGGAACTGTCTCCTGACACCCCGCCCCCTGGGGGCCCAACCCTGGAATTGTCTCCTTACACCCCGCCCCCTGAGGTCTGGATAGCAGAGTTCAGGGCCCAAAGGTCACACTCCAGTCTGGCCCCATATATGAAGTCCAGCAATGTCCGGCCTCAGACTGAGGAAAGGTGGATCTGGATGGCTCTGTTTGGAGACGACGTCAAACGTCCTAGGACCCCTAACACCACACTGAGGCATGCTGGGTAGAGGGGCTTGTATGGGGTGTCCAGTCCCATCGGTATAACCCGATTGTATGTGAATTCCGGTGTCCCTCAGTGGAGGAGAAAGAAGGAGACCCCGACTTAAAGGAGAACTCCACCTCAGGCTGACATCTCACTGCCCACCGATGGATTCCCCGCTATATATAACCGAGAGAGCGACACCCTCATTTTATCTCTGCCCCTCCCCCCCCGAAGTGCTTTGTAGTGGGAGGGGCAGAGACACAGTCGGGGGAGACACAAGGTGCTATAGAGAATGAAAGGAGACCACGGGGGGAGGGGGAGTCCTCCTTTATGAACTCTCTTCCAGGGGGTGGAGGGGATTTGTAGTAAATTTTTATGAACTTCTGACAATGAAAAGTATAAAATCTGTTTTTCGGGTCGTTTTGGATTCTTCTCTGATATCATGTGATGAGGGCGGAGCCAAACAAACCCCGCCCTCTGGATCCTCCTGACACTCGCAGCACCGACCCCCCACAGGTCACATTTTGGGGGCTTTTTAGAAATTACTAAAATCTGCTAAAAATTCTGAACTTTTTTGGGGGGTTTTTAAAACAATAAAACATTTTACCTTTCCCGGCTCTGGTCACACTCCATGTTTCAAGGGGAGGACGGAGGTCAGATAGAAGACTGAAGGGAAGGACGGAGGTCAGATAGAAGACTGAAGGGAAGGACGGAGGTCAGATAGAAGACTGAAGGGAAGGACGGAGGTCAGATAGAAGACTGAAGGGAAGGACGGAGGTCAGATAGAAGACTGAAGGGAAGGACGGAGGTCAGATAGAAGACTGAAGGGAAGGACGGAGGTCAGATAGAAGACTGAAGGGAAGGACGGAGGTCAGATAGAAGACTGAAGGGAAGGACGGAGGTCAGATAGAAGACTGAAGGGAAGGACGGAGGTCAGATAGAAGACTGAAGGGAAGGACGGAGGTCAGATAGAAGACTGAAGGGAAGGACGGAGGTCAGATAGAAGACTGAAGGGAAGGACGGAGGTCAGATAGAAGACTGAAGGGAAGGACGGAGGTCAGATAGAAGACTGAAGGGAAGGACGGAGGTCAGATAGAAGACTGAAGGGAAGGACGGAGGTCAGATAGAAGACTGAAGGGAAGGACGGAGGTCAGATAGAAGACTGAAGGGAAGGACGGAGGTCAGATAGAAGACTGAAGGGAAGGACGGAGGTCAGATAGAAGACTGAAGGGAAGGACGGAGGTCAGATAGAAGACTGAAGGGAAGGACGGAGGTCAGATAGAAGACTGAAGGGAAGGACGGAGGTCAGATAGAAGACTGAAGGGAAGGACGGAGGTCAGATAGAAGACTGAAGGGAAGGACGGAGGTCAGATAGAAGACTGAAGGGAAGGACGGAGGTCAGATAGAAGACTGAAGGGAAGGACGGAGGTCAGATAGAAGACTGAAGGGAAGGACGGAGGTCAGATAGAAGACTGAAGGGAAGGACGGAGGTCAGATAGAAGACTGAAGGGAAGGACGGAGGTCAGATAGAAGACTGAAGGGAAGGACGGAGGTCAGATAGAAGACTGAAGGGAAGGACGGAGGTCAGATAGAAGACTGAAGGGAAGGACGGAGGTCAGATAGAAGACTGAAGGGAAGGACGGAGGTCAGATAGAAGACTGAAGGGAAGGACGGAGGTCAGATAGAAGACTGAAGGGAAGGACGGAGGTCAGATAGAAGACTGAAGGGAAGGACGGAGGTCAGATAGAAGACTGAAGGGAAGGACGGAGGTCAGATAGAAGACTGAAGGGAAGGACGGAGGTCAGATAGAAGACTGAAGGGAAGGACGGAGGTCAGATAGAAGACTGAAGGGAAGGACGGAGGTCAGATAGAAGACTGAAGGGAAGGACGGAGGTCAGATAGAAGACTGAAGGGAAGGACGGAGGTCAGATAGAAGACTGAAGGGAAGGACGGAGGTCAGATAGAAGACTGAAGGGAAGGACGGAGGTCAGATAGAAGACTGAAGGGAAGGACGGAGGTCAGATAGAAGACTGAAGGGAAGGACGGAGGTCAGATAGAAGACTGAAGGGAAGGACGGAGGTCAGATAGAAGACTGAAGGGAAGGACGGAGGTCAGATAGAAGACTGAAGGGAAGGACGGAGGTCAGATAGAAGACTGAAGGGAAGGACGGAGGTCAGATAGAAGACTGAAGGGAAGGACGGAGGTCAGATAGAAGACTGAAGGGAAGGACGGAGGTCAGATAGAAGACTGAAGGGAAGGACGGAGGTCAGATAGAAGACTGAAGGGAAGGACGGAGGTCAGATAGAAGACTGAAGGGAAGGACGGAGGTCAGATAGAAGACTGAAGGGAAGGACGGAGGTCAGATAGAAGACTGAAGGGAAGGACGGAGGTCAGATAGAAGACTGAAGGGAAGGACGGAGGTCAGATAGAAGACTGAAGGGAAGGACGGAGGTCAGATAGAAGACTGAAGGGAAGGACGGAGGTCAGATAGAAGACTGAAGGGAAGGACGGAGGTCAGATAGAAGACTGAAGGGAAGGACGGAGGTCAGATAGAAGACTGAAGGGAAGGACGGAGGTCAGATAGAAGACTGAAGGGAAGGACGGAGGTCAGATAGAAGACTGAAGGGAAGGACGGAGGTCAGATAGAAGACTGAAGGGAAGGACGGAGGTCAGATAGAAGACTGAAGGGAAGGACGGAGGTCAGATAGAAGACTGAAGGGAAGGACGGAGGTCAGATAGAAGACTGAAGGGAAGGACGGAGGTCAGATAGAAGACTGAAGGGAAGGACGGAGGTCAGATAGAAGACTGAAGGGAAGGACGGAGGTCAGATAGAAGACTGAAGGGAAGGACGGAGGTCAGATAGAAGACTGAAGGGAAGGACGGAGGTCAGATAGAAGACTGAAGGGAAGGACGGAGGTCAGATAGAAGACTGAAGGGAAGGACGGAGGTCAGATAGAAGACTGAAGGGAAGGACGGAGGTCAGATAGAAGACTGAAGGGAAGGACGGAGGTCAGATAGAAGACTGAAGGGAAGGACGGAGGTCAGATAGAAGACTGAAGGGAAGGACGGAGGTCAGATAGAAGACTGAAGGGAAGGACGGAGGTCAGATAGAAGACTGAAGGGAAGGACGGAGGTCAGATAGAAGACTGAAGGGAAGGACGGAGGTCAGATAGAAGACTGAAGGGAAGGACGGAGGTCAGATAGAAGACTGAAGGGAAGGACGGAGGTCAGATAGAAGACTGAAGGGAAGGACGGAGGTCAGATAGAAGACTGAAGGGAAGGACGGAGGTCAGATAGAAGACTGAAGGGAAGGACGGAGGTCAGATAGAAGACTGAAGGGAAGGACGGAGGTCAGATAGAAGACTGAAGGGAAGGACGGAGGTCAGATAGAAGACTGAAGGGAAGGACGGAGGTCAGATAGAAGACTGAAGGGAAGGACGGAGGTCAGATAGAAGACTGAAGGGAAGGACGGAGGTCAGATAGAAGACTGAAGGGGAGGACGGAGGTCAGAGAGGAGACTGAAGGGGAGGACGGACGTTGCGGCATGTCCCACGTGGGTTAGTGTCGCTCAGACCATCTGCCAGTACATACAATCATTTATAAGTGAAGGACGGAGACGGCCCCAAGACTGCAGACAACAATGTCACGCGCCTTCCTGGTGTCAGAGGCCGGCAACTGACGGCCCGCCCCCAGATCGAGGAACCGTCCATCAGCCGCAGGTCCGCCATCTTCTATTCTTGGGGTCGGAGTGCTTCTTCTGCTGGATCCTCACCGTCAGGAACGCCGTGTAGAAGTTCGTAAAGGGGAGCTCCTGAAGGAGAGACGGGGGAGGGGTGACAGACTGCCCCCACCCCCCTCCATGTCAGTTTTGGGTGGCGCTGGCTTTAAGGGGGGAATCTACAACACTAAAATTTGCTCTTTACAATACACCGACATGGGGCGGAGTCACAGGTGACACATTAACGGTCAGAGGCTTCGGGAAGGTGACATCAATGGTGTAGACACAGGGGGCGGCCCACCTCAATCTTCCCATCACCCACCTGGAGTGGTATCGCTGCTCGTACCGTACACAGGGCTGAGCCCTGACACCGGAGGAGGAGGGGTCAGAAATTAAAGGATCACACCACCTAGAGGTGAAATGTCAGATCTGAATGGAGCTCCCAAGGACTCTCCTATATCCTGGCTGTGAGCTATGAGCGGAGGAGGACTTGGGGAGAACTCCAGACACCTGTACATTTGGAGGAGGCTGCTGTGTCCATGGAGGATGGCCCCTGCTGGGTGGAACTGACCTCTTGTAGTGAATATGGCGATACATGGGACTGATCTCCGACTCACTTCAATCATTACTCACCTGCCCTTATCCAACATGGCGGCTGCACCCTCAGCTCTTCAGACTACGCCTGCCCTCATCCAAAATGGCCGACTGGGGTCACCTGACTTGGCGTCTCTTCGTTTCCTTGGAGATAAGAGCAGCTGACTTACGTGCTCGGTCACATGACCGAGCATGCGGCCCCGCTTATAGATAGGGGGCGGCGTCAGACTATTTAGACATGGCGGCGGTGCAGGTGAGAGTTTGGGGTGTGAGGGGGTTTCCGCAAAAGGAAATACAGCTCTCCGCATGGTTCCGGGGGGCAGGGAATGTGTGTCTCGGTGGAGAATACCCCTTCCATGTAGCTTTGTTATTTGTATCTCCAGCCTTGTCTTTCTCCGGTGTTCTGTGCAAATGTCCGGTGTTTTGTGCAACCCGTCCAGATCTGCAACCACATCACTTCCGGTGCCTTGCCTTCAGTGGGTTTGGACGTGTTGGCGGTAATAATAATCCGTATTGTTGTCATAGAGACGGTCTATCAGGGGCATCTCTGATGTGAGGCCTGGCGGAGCTCAGAGCCGGAGGAGTTCAGCAATCGTCACCGGCTGTTGAGCAATAAAAGCAATTTTAATAAAGAATAAAAATCTATATTTATAATGTGACTTCCTTTATTTCTCTCATTTCCCTCACGGCATGAATGAGGGTTATCGCCTGGTCCGGGTTCACACTTTGCCTTCGGCGAGCGTTCCTGTTGATTTTAATGGGTGACCATCGTGCACCGAGCGCGGTAAAGAAACGCATGGAGCAACATTTGCGTCGTGTGTTCTGCGCTTTTTTTTTTTGCATGCAAACTGGTGGGAATAAAGTGCGTTCGTGGTGCCGTTACATAGTAATAGCAATGCAGGCGTGTTTCATGCGAGCGCACGCTTTATGCCGTAGTTTCCGCGCTGTCACGTAAGGTGAAGTATGGACCCGGGAACATTGGACTCTGCGTTCTCTCAGCGTTGCCTCATCCCAGGCTGTCCAATGACAGAGCCCCTGAGTTATCAACGTTTATGTCCCGTTCAGCGTGGAACGCACAGCATTGCGGTAATGTGTGTTTCCGGTGCCGACAATCACACGGCGGGCAGGAGGCACATTTGAGGTGACTTTCAAATTATTGCACCGCACCAGAACGCAGGGTGGGGGGGGGTTGCACAGTACAGTGTGTTTATCACATGGGAGTGTGCGATGAACGCACCGTGCTAGTGTGAACGGCCCCCAGAGGAGGGAGGAGGGGTGTATGTAGGGTAGTTTTGTTTCACACACGGGCATAAGAGGGTACAGGGGCGCATGGGCAACACCCATGGGGAAGGGTACAGGGGCGCATGGGCATCACCCAAGGGGAAGGGTACAGGGGAGCATGGGCATCACCCAAGGGGAAGGGTACAGGGGCGCATGGGCAACATCCAAGGGGAAGGGTACAGGGGCGCATGGTCATCACCCAAGGGGAAGGGTACAGGGGCGCATGGTCATCACCCAAGGGGAAGGGTACAGGGGTGCATGGTCATCACCCAAGGGGAAGGGTACAGGGGCGCATGGGCATCACCCAAGGGGAAGGGTACAGGGGCGCATGGGCATCACCCAAGGGGAAGGGTACAGGGGTGCATGGTCATCACCCAAGGGGAAGGGCACAGGGGTGCATGGTCATTGCCCAAGGGGAAGGGTACAGGGGTGCATGGTCATTGCCCAAGCAAGGGCAACAGCTCTAAATGATGAAGGGGAAAAAAAGACAAACTGTGCCCACTGTTATTGGCCCCTGGCTACCCGCGCCCTCTGTTATTGGCCCCTGGCTACGCCCGCCCACTGTTATTGGCCCCTGGCTACCCGCGCCCTCTGTTATTGGCCCCTGGCTACGCCCGCCCACTGTTATTGGCCCCTGGCTACCCGCGCCCTCTGTTATTGGCCCCTGGCTACGCCCGCCCACTGTTATTGGCCCCTGGCTACCCGCGCCCTCTGTTATTGGCCCCTGGCTACGCCCGCCCACTGTTATTGGCCCCTGGCTACCCGCGCCCTCTGTTATTGGCCCCTGGCTACGCCCGCCCACTGTTATTGGCCCCTGGCTACCCGCGCCCTCTGTTATTGGCCCCTGGCTACGCCCGCCCACTGTTATTGGCCCCTGGCTACCCGCGCCCTCTGTTATTGGCCCCTGGCTACGCCCGCCCACTGTTATTGGCCCCTGGCTACCCGCGCCCTCTGTTATTGGCCCCTGGCTACGCCCGCCCACTGTTATTGGCCCCTGGCTACCCGCGCCCTCTGTTATTGGCCCCTGGCTACGCCCGCCCACTGTTATTGGCCCCTGGCTACCCGCGCCCTCTGTTATTGGCCCCTGGCTACGCCCGCCCACTGTTATTGGCCCCTGGCTACCCGCGCCCTCTGTTATTGGCCCCTGGCTACGCCCGCCCACTGTTATTGGCCCCTGGCTACCCGCGCCCTCTGTTATTGGCCCCTGGCTACGCCCGCCCACTGTTATTGGCCCCTGGCTACCCGCGCCCTCTGTTATTGGCCCCTGGCTACGCCCGCCCACTGTTATTGGCCCCTGGCTACCCGCGCCCTCTGTTATTGGCCCCTGGCTACGCCCGCCCACTGTTATTGGCCCCTGGCTACCCGCGCCCTCTGTTATTGGCCCCTGGCTACGCCCGCCCACTGTTATTGGCCCCTGGCTACCCGCGCCCTCTGTTATTGGCCCCTGGCACTCACAGTACTTTTTTCTTCTCATGTTTTACTTCATGAAAAATTGACTTTTTATTATTTTCCTCCTAGAAATGGAAGCGGATTCCAATCTGACGGAATAATCTCTGAAAACCATTTCTGAGCAACACCGCGAATTCAGAGACTGGGAGAGAGCGGAGTGACAGAGAGAGAGAGACAGACGGTGAGAGAGAGAGAGAGACAGGCGGTGAGAGAGAGAGACAGGCGGTGAGAGAGAGAGACAGACGGTGAGAGAGAGAGACAGACGGTGAGAGAGAGAGAGAGGCGGTGAGAGAGAGAGAGAGACAGGCGGTGAGAGAGAGAGAGAGACAGGCGGTGAGAGAGAGAGACAGACGGTGAGAGAGAGAGACAGACGGTGAGAGAGAGAGACAGACGGTGAGAGAGAGAGACAGGCGGTGAGAGAGAGAGACAGACGGTGAGAGAGAGAGACAGACGGTGAGAGAGAGAGAGGCGGTGAGAGAGAGAGACAGGCGGTGAGAGAGACGGTGAGAGAGAGAGAGACGGTGAGAGAGAGAGAGACGGTGAGAGAGGGAGAGACGGTGAGAGAGACGGTGTGACAGAGAGAGA